>NC_057810.1:548144384-548201091 GCF_018294505.1 Triticum aestivum | reverse complement strand
GAGGACTTTCCTCTTCCTCCTTGTTTTCGTTGGAGGAGCGCGCCTCGGTGTCTTCGGATGATGAGTATGATACAACCTTGCGCCGGAGACCTTTCCTGGTCCCCGCGGCCTTCTTCTTGGCCTTCTTCTTCGGAACCTCATAGGGCGCCAGAAACAGCATCTTCGTTAAGAGAGCCATTGCTGGAGCTTCAGGTAGTGGAGCCGGACAGTAGATCCGCTCCGCTGTCGCTACCCAGCCCTGTTAAAATGGCGTGGAGGCTTAGATTCCTCCCACGAATATACTGGGGAAAGGAACATCTTGTAAAATATAAAGAGCTTACAGGGTTGGCGGGGCGCTTTGCACTGAGTCCGCAATCCTCGGTAATGGGAAGAGGTACCTCAGCGGCCTTGAACAGCACCTTCCAAACATCTTTGTGCGTCATGTCGAAGAGCTCTCACAGCGTCTGGTGTTCGGCCGGGTCGAAATCCCACATATTGAAAGCCCGTTTATGACACGGAAGGATCCGGCGGAAGAGCATGACCTGGACCACGTTGACAAGCTTGATTTTCTTGCTTATCATATTTTTGACACAAGTCTGGAGTCCGGTCAGCTCCACCGGCAAACCATAGGCTAAGCCCTTCTCTTTCTAGGAGGTGTGCGCATGGGGATGCCAGATCAAAATTCAGGGGCCACCGCCCAGTTGGCGTCGCGCGGTTCGGTGATATAGAACCACCCCGATTGCCACCACTTCACGGTCTCCACATAGGAGCCTTCGAGCTAGGTAACGTTGGGCATCTTGCCCACCATGGCACCTCCGCACTCCGCTTGCTGGCCGACCACCACCTTCGGCTTCACGTTGAAGGTCTTAAGCCACAGGCCCAAGTGGGGCTTGATGCGGAGGAAGGCCTCGCACACGACGATAAACGCTAAGATGTTGAGGATGAAATTGGGGGCCAGATCATGGAAGTCCATCCCATAGTAAAATATGAGCCCGCGGACAAATGGGTGGAGGGGGAATCCCAGTCCACGGACAAAGTGATCAAGGAATACAACCCTCTTGTGGGGTTCTGGAGTAGGGACGATCTGCCCTGCGTCCGGGAGCCGGTGCGCGATGTTTGCGTCAAGGTATCCGGCTTCCCGAAGCTTCATAATGTCCTCCTCCGTAACGGAGGAGACCATCCACTTTCCTCCTACTCCATACATGTTTGGAATGGCTTTATGGAGAAGGTGAGACCTTGGGCGCTGGCGCTCAAGCGTGCGAGAATGGATGAGCAGGGGAAGAAGAAGGCATGGGTGAAAAAGAGGAATCCTTATCTCTTTATAAAAGCGGTAGAATTGTGCGCCTCCCCACTTCCCCCGTAAAATCGCTTATTCCCCAAGCACCGTGATTGATGGCGCGGTTGGGTTACCCACACCCGTATTGATGAGAATCCCGTGATAAGAGGACACGACCTCTGCTTCGACAAGACGTGCCAAGGAAACCGCCTCACAATATGTGCAGCAACTGGTTGAGAAAAGCGGTTTGAATAATGACCGGGCCATGGCGTGATGTCATGCTACGAAAAATTGTTAGCAGATTAGATTTGTGGAATATTGTGCTCTCAACGGAGGTAGGTGGAAATTGTTTTGCAGAGCCGGACACGGTCCTTGTGTTCAAAATCTTCTATGGAGTATTCGGAGAAGGAACCCGCCTTGCAATGCCAAAGACAATCTGCGCGTCAGACTCATCGTCATTGAAGTCTGGTTCAGGGGCTACTGAGGGAGTCCTGGATTAGGGGGTCCTCGGACAGCCGGACTATGTACTTGTGCTGGACTGTTGGGCTATGAAGATACAAGATTGAAGACTTTGTCCCATGTCTGGGTGGGACTCTCCTTTGCGTGGAAGGCAAGCTTGGCAATTCGATTATGTAGATCTCCTTCTCTGTAACCGACTCTGTGTAACCCTAGCCCCCTCCGGTGTCTATATAAACCGGAGGGTTTAGTCCATAGGACAACAACAATCATAATCATAGGCTAGCTTCTAGGGTTTAGCCTCTACGATCTCGTGGTAGATCAACTCTTGTAATACTCATCTCATCAAGATCAATCAAGCAGGAAGTAGGGTATTACCTCCATCGAGAGGGCCCGAACCTGGGTAAACATCGTGTCCCCCGCCTCTTGTTACCATTAGCCTTATACGCACATTATGGAACCCCCTACCCGAGATTCGCCGGTTTTGACACCGACAACGGAAGTATATATAGGCAAAGGAGGTACGTCGGTGGAGCAACGAGGGGCCCACGAGGGTGGGGGGCATGCCGGGCACCCTCGTGGCCGCCTCATTCGCTTCTTGACGTCCACTCCAAGTCTCCTGGGTTGCATTTGTTCCAAAAAGAACGCTCCCGAAGGTATCATTCCGTTTGGACTCCGGTTGATATTCCTTTTCTTCGAAACACTGAAATAGGCAAAATGCCGGCAATTCAGGCTGGGCCTCCGGTTAGTAGGTTAGTCCCAAAAATGATATAAAAGTGTAAGGTAAAGCCCATAAACATCCAAAACGGGTAATATAATAGCATGGAACAATCAAAAATTAGAGATACGTTGGAGACGTATCATGCCCCCCCCTAGGGCGCGCTCCCTGCCTCATGGGCCCCCTGGACGTCCACCGACATCAACTCCAACTCCATATATTGGCTTTCGTAGAGAAAAAAATAGAGAGAAAGTTTCATCGTGTTTTACGATACGGAGCCGCCGCCAAGCCCTAATCTCTCTTGGGAGGGCTGATCTAGAGTCCGTTCGGGGCTCCGGAGAGGGGTATTCGTCGCTATTGTCATCATCAACCATCCTCCATCACCAATTTCATGATGCTCACCGCCGTGCGTGAGTAATTCCATCATAGGCTTGCTGGATGGTGATGGGTTGGATGAGATTTACCATGTAATCAAGTTAGTTTTGTTAGGGTTTGATCCCTAGTATCCACTATATTCTAAGATTGATGTTGCTATGACTTTGCTATGCTTAATGCTTGTCACTAGGGCCCGAGTGCCATGATTTCAGATTTGAATCTATTATGTTTTCATGAATATATGTGAGTTCTTGATCCTATCTTGCAAGCCTATAGTCACCTATTATGTGTTATGATCCGACAACCCCGAAGTGACAATACTCGGGATACTTCTCGGTGATGAACGTAGTTTGAGGAGTTCATGTATTCACTAAGTGCTAATGCTTTGGTCTGGTACTCTATTAAAAGGAGGCCTTAATATCCCTTAGTTTCCATTAGGACCCCGCTGCCATGGGAGGGTAGGACAAAATATGCCATGCAAGTTCTTTTCCATAAGCACGTATAACAATATTCGGAATACATGCCTACATTACATTGATGAACTAGAGCTAGTTCTGTGTCACCCTATGTTATAACTATTACATGAGGAATCGCATCCGACATAATTATCCATCACTGATCCAATGCCTACGAGCTTTTCACATATTGCACTTTGCTTATTTACTTTACCATTGCTACTGTTACAACTACTACAAAATTGCTACCATTACCTTTTCTATCGTCTGTTACTTCCATACTACTTTGCCACTAAATACTTTGCTGCATATATTAAGTTATCCAGGTGTGGTTGAATTAATAACTCAACTGCTGATACTTGAGAATATTCTTTGGCTCCCCTTGTATCGAATCAATAAATTTGGGTTGAATACTCTACCCTTGAAAACTGTTGCGATCCCCTATACTTGTGGGTTATCAGGGCCTCACAAACGATGATGAAGGCCGAAATGTGGAGGAGGGAGTTCGGGAATAGATTATGGAAATCCAGTCCATAAAAGAACATTAACCTCTCACGAAGGGGTGTCGAGGAAACCCCAATCCCCAGATAAATTGAGGAAGGAAAACTACTCTCTCGCCTGGCTTGGGCGTGGGGATGACCTGACCCTCCTCGAGGGCCCAGTAGGAGATGTCGGCCAATAAGTAGCTAGCTCGCTTCAACTCCACGATGTCGTTGTTGGTGACGATGGAGGCGTCCCACTTGCCGTTGGCTTTAGATCCGACCATGGATAAAGCTAGGTAAGAATTGGGAAGGGATTCGACATAGAAGAATAGGGCAGGGTGCTGGACCTCTGAAGATTGGAAAGGCAATGATGGGAGGTGGAGAAGGCGTAAGATGGTAACTGTAGATATTCCCCTTTTTATAGGTTGTGGAGGCCACGGGCCTCTCCACTTCCCGATACGCTCGCGACGTTATGCGCGGTTGGGGGAATCAAAATCATTGATCATATCCCCTAAAAAATGGGGCACGATCTCCGCCTTGATGAGGCGTGCTAATGGGGAGGCAGCCTCGAGTTGTGTATCGAGGACTTCCAATCGTTCGGTGTTATGACCGGATGCGACCCTTCGCCAAATATTTGTCAGACACAGGCACTTTTCACACTTGAGCACTCTGGCCTTCGTGGCTAAGTGAAGTAAATGCTCCAGATTCCGGACACCACTCAACTCCGAGCATGAATAGGACAAGCTGGGGAACTCGCCTCGCAAGCCAACGATCGTGAGATCTGCGGATGCCGGACACAAGCCCTGGCGTTGGAGGCTAGTTTGGGGGCTACTGAGGGAGTCATGGATTAAGGGGTCCACGGGCCGCCGGCCCATTGCTTATGGGCCGAACTGAGGGGCTGCTATGAAGCCGAGCTATAGTGCGGATCCATGGACGGATAAAAGACCTTCAGAGTCGTGGAGTGCCCTTCAAGTCAAGACTTCTGATACGTCTCCAACGTATCTATAATTATTTATTGTTCCATGCTATTATATTACCGCTTTTGGATGTTTATGGGCTTTATTTTACATATTTATATCATTTTTGGGACTAACCTACTAACCGGAGGCCCAGCACGTATTGCTGTTTTTTTTGCCTATTTCAGTATTTCGAAGAAAAAGAATATCAAGCAGAGTCCAAACAGAATGAAACCTTCGGGAGCGTGATTTTTGGAACAAACATGATCCAGAGGACTTGGAGTGCAAGCCAAGAAGCAGCCGAGGCGGCCACGAGGGTGGAGGGCGCGCCCACCCCTACAGGGCGCGCCCCCTATCTCGTGGGCCCCTCGGGTGGCCACCGACCTACCTCTTCCTCCTATATATACCCACATACCCCAAAAACATGCAGGGAGCCAACGAAAAACAATTTCCACCGTCGTAACCTTCTGTATCCGCAAGATCCCATCTTGGAGCCTTCGCCGGTGCTCCGTCGGAGGGGGAGTCGACCATGGAGGGCTTCTACATCAACACCATAGCCCCTCCGATGAGTTGTGAGTAGTTTACCATAGACCTTCGGGTCCATAGTTATTAGCTAGATGGCTTCTTCTCTCTTTTTGGATCTCAATACCATGTTCTCCCCCTCTCTTGTGGAGATCTATTCGATGTAACTCTTGTTGCGGTGTGTTTGTCCAGATCCGATGAATTGTGGGTTTATGATCAAGTTTATCTATGAGAAATATTTGAATCTCCTCTGAATTCTTTTATGTATGATTGAGTTATCTTTGCAAGTCTCTTCAAATTATCAGTTTGGTTTGGCCTACTAGATTGATCTTTCTTGCAATGGGAGAAGTGCTTAGCTTTGGGTTCAATCTTGCGGTCTCCTTACCCAGTGACAATAGGGGTTGCAAGGCACATATTGTATTGTTGCCATCGAGGATAAAAATGTGGGGTTTATATCATATTGCATGAGTTTATCCCTCTACATCATGTCATCTTTCTTAATGTGTTACTCTGTTCTTATGAGCTTAATACTCTAGATGCATGTTGGATAGCGGTTGATGTGTGGAGTAATAGTAGTAGATGCAGGCAGGAGTCGGTCTACTTGTCACGGACGTGATGCCTATATACATGATCATGCCTAGATAATCTCATAATTATTCTGTTTTCTATCAATTGCTCGACAGTAATTTGTTCACCCACCGTAATACTTATGCTATCTTGAGAGAAGCCACTAGTGAAACCTATGGCCCCCGGGTCTATCTTTTATCATATAAGCTTTCAATCTACTTTTATTTGCATCTTTACTTTTATCTCTATAAGATGATGTAGGGAAAAACCCTAGGTGGAAGATCTTTCACGTTTGGAGGGATCCCACGGGAGAAACACGAAGAACACCGAAAGCACAAAGGGGAAATCATGGGGAGGACGAGAATGAATCACGAAACCGACAGAGAATCAATCACACGAGTGCTAGATCACCAAACACAAAGAGATACATATGATCCACAATCAACAAAGGTAAGGATACAAAGGACAGTTCATCTCCTAATGGAGGTCTTGATGGTCTTCCCTCGAGAGGGGTCTTGAATCCACTTGGGGGATCTTCTCCGAAGAGGTCCTGAACTCTGAGGAGAAGTATCCAAGTGGATGAGCAAAGTCTCTCTCACAAATATGAGCTAATCCAATGCTGCCCGTACAAGGAGGTGGGGGTGTCCTATTTATAGTCTTAGTGCAAATGGAAGTCAAAACGAAGGGGTACAAGGGCTCCAGCCCGCAGGTTCGGTCACTCAGGAGTCGGACGTCCGAAAGGCGTCGGACGTCCGGAGGCTTGGGACGGTCCAGTCATCCGGGCGCGCTCGGACGTCCGTTGTTTCAGCTCGGGTGTAGGCGCGTCGGTCGTCTGCAGGGGGTCAGTCGTCCTGGGCTTCAGGAGGGTCCGGTCGTCTGGGCGCGCTCGGATGTCCGTAGTTTCAGTTTGGGTGCTTGGCGTCCGGTCGTCCGGTCCACTCCGGACGTCCGTGGATTTGGTTCGGGTGACGAAGTGTCGAACGTCCGGAGGGGTCCGGTCGTCTGTGTCCTGGGACTCGTCGGACGTCCGGACATTGTCGGTCGTCCGACGCCTGTAGCTTCGTGGCAGCTCTTCTTCTTGTTCATCATGATTGGGGTCCTCGCCGTCTTGGCTCTTGGGGGTAGCTATTCCGTGGCTCGTTTCCAGGCACCTGATAACACACAGAGTTTCTGAATGAGGTAGTAGCCATGTCTCGTGAGTAGGAATACGAAGTTCAGAGAGGAGCGAGTTCACCTTATCTTCAATGGCCTTAGCTCGGGCTCGTGTCATGGGTCCAAGTGGTGTTGAGGGAGATGTAGGCACATCCATGGGGATGAGTGAGGGATGCTCCGCATCATCTCCCCCCCCCCCCTTGGGAGAGATCCGACCTCGGATCGAAAGATGCATCTCCATGGTAAGGTGTTAGGTCCTTGATGTTGAAGATGTCGCTCACATTGTACTTGTCTCGTGGTAGGTCGATCTTGTAGGCGTTGTCGTTGTAGAGTTCAAGAACCTTGAAAGGTCCGTCGGCTCGAGGGAGAAGCTTGGACTTGCGTTCGTTGGGGAAGCAGTCCTTGTGAAGATGTAGCCACACGAGATCACCAATGTTGAATGCCTTTGGTTGCTTGTTGGTGTTGAGCTTGGTCGCTAGTCGTTGTACTTGGCGCTCGATGGTGTGCCTTGTATCTTCATGCATCTTCTTGATGTAGCTTGCACGAGCGCTTGCGTCTAGGTTGGTTCGTTCTTGTAGAGGAAGAGGTAGAATGTCCAATGGGGACAAAGGGTTGAAGCCGTAGACGACCTCGAAGGGGGACTTGCCGGTCGTGGAATGTCTTGCACGGTTGTAGGCGTACTCGGAGATGGGTAGACACTCTTCCCACTCCTTGATGTTCTTCTTGATCAACACGCGAAGTAGAGTCGAGAGTGTACGGTTCGTCACCTCCGTTTGGCCTTCGGTTTGAGGATGGTATGCCGAAGAGAACAATAGCTTGATGCCGAGCTTGGCGCATAGTGTCTTCCAAAAATAACTCAAGAACTTGACGTCACGATCGGAGACAATCGTCTTTGGCAATCCATGAAGTCGCAAGATTTCCCTACAAAAGAGATTAGCAATATGTGAAGCATCGTCTATCTTGTTGCAAGGAATGAAATGTGCCATCTTAGAAAATCTGTCCACAACAACAAAGATGGAATCCTTGTCATTTTGAGTTCTAGGCAAACCAAGTACAAAATCCATGCTAATGTCTTCCCAAGGTTGATAAGGAATGGGAAGTGGCATGTAAAGACCATGGGATTGAGCTTTTGACTTAGATTTGCAACATGTAGAGCATCGGGTGGTGAAGCGTGAGACGTCGCGGAACATCTTGGGCCAAAAGTAGTTCTTGGAGAGCGTGGCGAAGGTCTTGTCGCGTCCAAAGTGTCCCATGAGTCCACCTCCATGAGCCTCTTGCAAAAGTAGCAAACGAAGAGAAGACTCGGGAATGCAAAGTTGGTTAGCTATCATAAGATAATCATCCTTTATGTAATATTGTTCCCAAGATGTATGCGTCAAACATTTAGCATAATGAATAGCAAAAGATGGATCCTTAGCATATAAGTCTTTTATGTGCTCAAAACCAATAATATTCAACTCAAGTTTAGTCACAAGTGTGCATATGCGTGAAAGTGCATCCGCTACTACATTTTCTTTACCCTTAATGTACTTGATCACATAAGGAAAAGATTCAATGAATTCACTCCATTTGGCATGACGCTTGTTCAATTTAGTTTGACCTTTTAGGTACTTAAACGTTTCATGATCGGTATGGATGACACACTCATGAGGTCTAAGATAATGTTCCCAAACATGTAGCACACGCACTAAAGCATACAATTCTTTGTCATAGATGGGATAATTAAGTTGAGCACCGGAGAGTTTTTCACTAAAATAAGCAATGGCTCGTTTTTCTTGCATCAAAACTCCACCAATTCCGGTACCACTTGCATCACAATGAACCTCAAAAGTTTTGTCAAAATTGGGCAAAGCAAGAATCGGAGCATGAGTAAGCAAAGACTTGAGCTCATCAAAAGTGGTGGATTGCAAAGATCCCCAAACAAAAGGAGCATTCTTCTTACTCAAGGTATGCAAAGGAGCGGCAATTATGCTAAAGTTTTTCACAAATCGGCGATAAAATCCTGCAAGGCCAAGGAAACTACGCACTTGTTGCAAATTGGTTGGTTGGGGCCAAGTTTTAATTGCCTCAATTTTAGTTTCGTCAACATGAACACCTTTTGAAGAGACAACAAATCCCAAGAAAACCACTTTGTCAACACCAAACGTGCATTTTTCAAATTTGCATAAAGGCTTTCCTTGCGAAGGGTTTGCAAAACAGATTTAACATGATTAATATGGTCTTTCATTGTTTTGCTAAACACAAGAATATCATCAAAGTAAACCACAACGAAGACTCCTATGTAAGGTCTAAGCACATGATGCATAAGACACATGAAAATTCTGGGAGCTTCGGACAAACCCATAGGCATCACTAACCGCTCATATAAGCCAAATTTGGTTTTGAAAGCGGTTTTCCATTCATCACCTTCTTGAATGCGAATTTGATAATAGCCACTTTTAAGATCTATTTTTGAGAAAAAGTTGGCTCCGCTAAGTTCATCAAGCATATCATCTAAGCGAGGAATGGGATGCCTATAGCGAACGGTAATAGCATTTATAGGTCTACAATCGTAACACAAGCGGAAACTTCCATCGGGCTTAGGCACAAGTATAACGGGAATGGCACAAGGGCTTAAGCTTTCACGTATATGACCGTTGTCGATGAGTTGTTGTACTTGCCGTTGGGTTTCCCTTGTCTCTTCGGGGTTGACACGGTACAGAGCTTTGTTTGGAAGTGGCGCTCCGGGGATGAGGTTGATTTGATGCTCAATGCCTCGAAGTGGAGGTAGACCCGGAGGTAGCTCATCGGGGAAAACATCTTGGAATTCCTGTAAAAGAGATTGAAACACTAAAGGTAGCTCGTGAGAAGTGTTAGATTTTGGTTCTCCATCCTTGCACACAAGGACAAAGTGCATCACACTCGATGGGTTCTCATACACTTCTCTTATCTCACTTTTGGTGGCAAATAGGATGAGGTTTTTCTCTCTTGGTGAAGAGGCGCTCATATTTGGCTTGTGGCTCTCACTCATTTTTGGGTGGGTAACTTTCTCACTCTTCTCGCCATGGTGGGTGGTTTGCTTGTCGGCTATCACTTAACTAGGAGACATAGGTCGTAGCACATACTCCTTCCCTTTCATCTTGAAGCTATAGTGATTGGTGCGCCCATTGTGGATGACACCACGGTCAATTTTCCATGGTCGACCAAGAAGGAGGTGGCAAACGGTCATTGGGACCACATCGCATTCCAAAGTGTCTTCATAAGCACCTATTTTGAAAGAGACTTGGACCGTATGCTCGACTCGTATAGTGCCGGAGTCACTTAGCCATTGAACCTTGTAGGGGTGCGGGTGCTTCTTCTTGACCAATTGAAGTTTTGAACATAGTTCTTCACTTGCCAAGTTGTGGCAACTACCTCCATCGATGATGACCTTGACGGACCTTCCATTGACGCCGGCCTTAGTGTGGAAGATGTGGCATCATTGGTCTTCTTCTTGTTGATGTTGAAGCGTCAAGACTTTGGAGACAACGAGAGCGGGGCTCGAATCCTCATCACAAAAGACTTGATCATCTTCATCCTTGTTCACGCGCAGGTGCATGGCCACTTGCTCAATAGCTTCCATTTCATCTTCACTCATTGAGTCGTAGGTGCCGTCGTCGCTGAGGATCATGGTGCGCTTGTTCGTGCATTCATAGGACTTGTGGCCTCGGCCGCCGCAAGTGAAACACTTGAAGGAGCTTGTTTTGACGGTCTCATCGGTCGGAGTAGATGATGAAGCACGCGGCTTGAAGTTACTTGTAGTAGGAGGAAGGCGACTTGAACTTGCCGAAGTTTTCTTGTAACTTGACTTGTCGTCATTGCTTGGAGAAGATTTGGTTGACGTAGATGTCGGGGGAGTCGTTGAAGCTTGGATGTTGGAGAAGCCGTAGGTCTTGGATGAGTACTTGGCGTACTTGAAGTCATCTTGCACTTGACGTTCCGCCTTGGTTGCTTGATGCACGAGCTCAATGAGGTTGGAATATGGTTGGAAGTCGGCGATCTTCTTGATGGGATGATTGAGTCCATTCAAGAAACGTGCCATTGTTTGCTCATCATCTTCCTTGACATTGGCTCGAATCATGGCTATCTCCATTTCCTTGTAGTATTCTTCAACACTCTTTGTTCCTTGCTTGAGGAGTTGTAGCTTCTTGAAGAGATCGCGGTTGTAGTAGGTTGGTACAAAGCGTGCCCGCATGACATCCTTCATTTGAGTCCAAGTGGTGATTGGTGCTTCACCTCTTGCTTCACGGCGTTCAAGTACTTGTTCCCACCATATGAGCACATAGTCTTGGAACTCAAGTGATGCCATAGCGATCTTCTTCTCTTCCTCAAAGTTGTGCAAACGAAAGATTTTGTCGACCTTCAATGCCCATGAGAGGTACTCTTCCAGATCATTGCTTCCTTTAAACTTGGGCATTGTGAACTTGAGCTTGCCATAGCGTTCCTCTTCATTGTGTTGTTGGCGATGGTGATGATGAGTCCTTGGCGTGGAGGGTAGTAATCCTCATGTTGCTCTTGGCACGGAGGAAGTCCATGATCAACTTGCTCTTGTTGAACTTGAGGTGGAAGAGGAGCTTGACGAGCTTGAGGAGGGGCTTGTGGAGCTTGACGTTGCACACGCGGTAGGTAGTTCCTCTCTTGGATTTATTCTTGAAGAGATTCCTCTTGATTGCGCCGTTCACGATTGCGGTTGGCGATGGCTCGACTTGATTCTTGAAGGGCACGTTGCGCCTGAAGAGCTTGCGCTTCACGTTGTTGTTGTTGAAGACGTTGAGCCTCGGCGTCTTGTTCTTCTTGGTGTAGACGCGCTCGTTCTTCTTCTTGGCGTCGTAGTCGTTGTCGTTCTTGAGCTTGATCAAAAGCCACTTGGTTTGATTGAGGACGAGGTACTTGCTCATTGACTTGCTCTTGTGAATGCTTGTCTTGTAGTGGGTTCCGAGATGCATGACGGTCTTGATGCGCGGCTCGTCGAAGAATGGTCGAAGACGGTGTACTTGAGCCGGAGAAGGTGTCATCGGAGTGTCGACTCGAGCGGCTCCGTCTTGAGGAGGAAGAAGTGGAATGATGCCGGTTCCTCATCAAGGCACGGATCTTGTCCATTCTTGCATCATTTTCTTGCTTGTGAGATTCGAACTTGTCGTCGAAGTAGTCTCTTGTACGTTGCTCGGAGAGTCACAAGTCGGTGGCGAGGTTGTCGATGCGGTCGCTCATAGCTTGTTGCTCTTGGTGTAACACCCTTTGAGCACCAAAGAGGTGGCTCTTTGTGACGAATGATGACATGTCGTCGCCGTGCTCGATGAGAGGTGGAGTGGTAGAAGAACTTGGCCTATCCATCATACCAAGCAAAATGTAAGTTGTCGAAGGAAAAGAACGTGTACCAAATGTACCTTGACCGATGTTGAAGATGAATCAAATTCACTCAAATGCGGACAATGAAATAGCACTGTTGGTACCAATTCTTGTCGGTTCTCACACCTACACAAGTAAAAGCTTTTGGTGGATCTTGGTTAGGATGGTGGCACAAATTTGATGCAATAGTAAGTGAGCTTCAATAATGTTGGAAAAGATTCACAAATTTGCAAATGCAACAAGTAGACCAAGCAAGTATGGGTACACGGAAACACACACGCAAATAGATAAGTGGGATTGTGCAATCCAAAAGTGAGCCAAAATGTGGAAACCACGAAAATGCTCTTGTTGCACAATACTAGAGAGACGCTAGCACGATTGCACAATAGGCGGATACGCAAACTTGTGCACAACCTACTAGGCAAAAATGTAATGATCTCTATCCCAAGTATGCTATATGTATGATATTTCGGTGCAATGATCCAAGATGATCCAATATGACAATCTTAATGTTGTATGATGCTATGGTTCTTGCTTATGAGCTCTTTGCTTATCTTTCCTCTTTGCTTAAAAGCTTGGTTGGCTCTTTTACTTTTGAGCTCTTTTCTCATGCAAAACTCACGAACCAAAATAGCAATTGCGTATGCTATGACAACTTTGTGACACACAAGTTGATCTCGAGATATGCACCACTATGGTATGATATGTATGCTATATGGAGTATGATCACTAATGTGCACAAGTCACATTGCCAGCAATACTCAATGGCTAGTCTCGATGGGTAAGCTACGCAAAAGTAGGGACATGTGGGTCAATGCAATTGCAAGGTATGACAAAGATTTCGTCGAAGTTACCGTCCTTGCGATGATGAGACCCTTGCGAAGATGAGCCGTGGTGGTGATGACGTCAACCGTACCTAGATAGCCGAAACACAAAAGGATACGGAATCCACAACTCGAAATCTCAAGGACCAAAATGTGTCAAAATCGTCATCGGAGGTATCGTGGAAGATGTTTGTGTATGTGGGTTTGGAAGATGTGGTGGAATATGGGAATGTGGAGGTGGGGAACTGTCGAACTTCAGCTTCGTCAGGGTTTCACGGACGTCCGTGATTTTACGGTCGTCCGGACTTCGTCGGACGTCCGGCCTTTTCCGGTCGTCCGGAGCCTGGGCGAAAATCAGGCTCGGGGAGAGGAACTGCGAAAAACTCCAGGGAAGAAGAAGATGGTGAGGTCGAAATCGAGCGGTTTGATGGATGGAAAAGGGTGGGGAGGGTGGGAAAAGCTAGATCCACACGCAGCAACACAAATCCATGGACCAAATCCAACAAAATCTCAACTCACAAACAAATCACAAAAATTTTGGGGCTATTTTTGGTGGGGAATTTTCGGAATTAGGACGAAAACAACAAAATCAAGCTAGAAAACACGGGGTAGGGGCTCCAAAAACGTGATCAACGTGGCTCATGATACCAAGATGATGTAGGGCAAAACCCTAGGTGGAAGATCTTTCACGTTTGGAGGGATCCCATGGGAGAAACACGAAGAACACACGGAAGCACAAAGGGGAAATCACGGGGAGGACGAGAGGGAATCACGAAACCGATAGAGAATCAATCAAACGAGTGCTAGATCACCGAACACAAAGAGATACATATGATCCACAATCAACAAAGGTAAGGATACAAAGGACAGTTCATCTCCTAACGGAGGTCTTGATGGTCTTCCCTCGAGAGGGGTCTTGAATCCGCTTGGGGGATCTTCTCCGAAGAGGTCCTAAACTCCGAGGAGAAGTATCCAAGTGGATGAGCAAAGGCTCTCTCACAAATATGAGCTAATCCAATGCTGCCCGTACAAGGAGGTGGGGGTGTCCTATTTATAGTCTTAGTGCAAATGGAAGTCAAAACGAAGGGGTACAAGGGCTCCAGCCCGCAGGTTCGGTCACTCAGGAGTCGGACGTCCGGAAGGCGTCGGACGTCCGGAGGCTCGGGACGGTCCGGTCGTCCGGGCGCGCTCAGACGTCCGTTGTTTCAGCTCGGGTGTAGGCGCGTCGGTCGTCTGCAGGGAGTCGGTCGTCCGGGGCTTCAGGAGGGTCCGGTCGTCCGGGCGCGCTCGGACGTCCGTAGTTTCGGTTCGGGTGCTTGGCGTCCGGTCGTCCGGTCCACTCCGGACGTCCGCAGATTTGGTTCGGGTGACGAAGTGTCGGACGTCCGGAGGGGTCCGGTCGTCTGTGTCCTGGGACTCGTCGGACGTCCGGACACTGTCGGTCGTCCGACGCCTGTAGCTTCGCGGCAGCTCTTCTTCTTGTTCATCATGATTGGGGTCCTTGCCGTCTTGGCTCTTGGGGGTAGCTGTTCTGTGGCTCGTTTCCAGGCACCTGATAACACACAGAGTTTCTGAATGAGGTAGTAGCCATGTCTCGTGAGTAGGAATACGAAGTTTGGAGAGGAGCGAGTTCACCTTATCTTCAATGGCCTTAGCTCGGGCTCGTGTCATGGGTCCAAGTGGTGTTGAGGGAGATGTAGGCACGTCCATGGGGATGAGTGAGGGATGCTCCGCATCACTATCTCTATAAGATCTCACTTTCACAAGTGGCCGTGAGGGACTGACAACCCCTTTATTGTGTTGGTTGCGAGTTCTTTGTTTGTTTGTGTAGGTGCGTGGGACTTTTGAGGAGCCTCCTACTGGATTGATACCTTGGTTCTGAAAAACTGAGGGAAATACTTACGCTACTATTGCTGCATCACCCTTTCCTCTTCAAGGAAAACCAACGCAAGCTCAAGACATAGGAAGAAGGATTTCTGGCGCTATTGCCGGGGAGGTCTTCGCTCAAGTCAAGACATACCAAGTACCCATCATAAACTTATCACCCTCGCATTTACATTATTTGCCATTTGCCTCTCGTTTTCCTCTCCCCCACTTCACCCTTATCGTTTTATTCACCCTCTCTTTCCCAACCTTCTCTTTTCTCTCTCGCTTGTCTTTTTGTGTGCCTGGTTGTCCTCATGGCTTTGCCTAAGAGTACCGACCTCCTTCTTAGAAGGTTGGAGGAGATTGAATCAAACGTTAGAAATTTTATGACTTTACAATTTGAGCATAACAATTTTTTCAGAAAGAGCTTAAAGAACAAAAAGGTTTTGGGGGGTTTATGAACAAGGAGCTTGATGCTATGTCTAAAGAATTTTATGGTTTGAACTCCCAAATTACCCGGCTTGAAAATTCTATAGCCAAAATTTCTGATAAGCAAGCTACCATAGTCAATAAGATGGCTGCCAAACCAGAAAAATTAGGTGAAAATAATGATGAAGATCTTAAAGTAATTGATGTGTCCCCAATTAGATCTTTGTTTGCAATATGAATCTTAATAATAATGGGACTGGAGATGATTCAACTTTAGTTAGAAGGCGTCCCAATAATTCGGAGTTTTTAGATCTTGATGCTAAATTTGGTAAAAGTGGGATTGTAGAGGTCATGACTTTAAATAGCATTGAACCCACTATCTCGGATTTCAAGGAATTTGATTATGATAATTTTTCTTTAGAAGGTTGTATTTCCTTGTTGCAATCTGTTGTTAATTCTCCTCATGCTTATAGTCAAAATAAAGCCTTTACCAAACATATCATTGATGCCTTGATGCAATCTTATGATGAAAAACTTAATTTGGAAGTTTTTATACCTAGAAAACTTAATGATGAGTAGGAACCTACTATAAAGATTAAAATTACAGATCATGAGTGTTTTGCTTGTGTGATTTGGGTGCTAGTGTTTCCACGATTCCGAAAACTTTATGTGATATTCTAGGTTTCCATGATCTTGATGATTGCTCTTTAAATTTGCACCTTGCAGATTCCACCATTAAAAAGCCAATGGAAAGGATCAATGATGTTCTCATTGTTGCAAATAGAAATTTGGTGCCCATAGATTTTATCGTTCTTGATATAGATTGTAATCTTTCTTGCCCTATTATTCTTGGTAGACCTTTCCTTAGAACGATTGGCGCGATTATTGATATGAAGGAAGGGAATATTAGATTACAATTTCCATTAAGGAAGGGCATGGAGCACTTTCCAAGAAAGAAAATTAAATTACCTTATGAATCTATCATGCGAGCTACTTATGAATTGAGTGCCAAAGATGGCACTACTTAGATCTATCTTCGCTTTTACGCCTAGCTAGGGGCGTTAAACGATAGCGCTTGTTGGGAGGCAACCCAATTTTATTTGTGTTTTTGTTTTTGTTTCTATTTAGTAATAAATTTTGCATCTACCTTCTGTTTAGATGTGTTTTTATGTTCTAATTAGTGTTTGTGCCAAGTAGAACCTATACGATAACCTATGGTGATAGTTAATTTGATTCTGCTGAAAAACAGAAACTTTACTCGCACGAAATTAGTTTTGTTAAATCACAGAAACGTGCTTTTGCGTTGATTCTTTTTTCTGTAGATCAATAGACAAAGTTTCCAGGACTTCCTATTTTTGTAGGATTTTTAGAGTTCCATAAGTTTCCGTTAGTTACAGATTGCTACTGACTGTTCGGTTTTTGACATATTCTGTTTTTCGTGTGTTGTTTGCTTATTTTGATGCATCTATGGCTAGTATTAAGTGGTATGAACCATAGAGAACTTGGAATACAGTAGGTTTAACACCAATATGAATAACGAATGAGTTCATTACAATACCTTATGTGGTGGTTTTGTTTTCTTTCCCTAACGGAGCTTACGAGATTTCCTGTTGAGTTTTGTGTTGTGAAGTTTTCAAGTTTTGGGTAAAGATTTGATGGACTATGAAATAAGGAGTGGCAAAATCCTAAGCTTGGGGATGCCCATGGCACCCCAAGATATTCAAGAGTAGCCAAAAGCCTAAGCTTGGGGATGCCCCCGGAAGGCATCCCCTCTTTCGTCTTCGTTCATTGATAACTTTACTTGGAGCTATATTTTTATTCGCCACATGATATGTGTTTTGCTTGGAGCGTCTTGTATGATATTAGTATTTGCTTTTTAGTTTACCACAATTATCCTTGCTGTACACACCTTTTGGGAGAAGCCCACTTGATTGGAATTTATTAGAATACTCTATGTGCTTCACTTATATCTTTTGAGCTAGATAGTTTTTGCTCTAGTGCTTCACTTATATCTTTTAGAGCCCGGTGGTGGCTTAATTTTGTAGAAATTGCTAGTCTCTCATGATTCACTTATATTATTTTGAGAGTCTTTTAGAACAGCATGGTATTTGCTATGGTTATAAAATTGGTCCTAGAATGGTAGGCATCCAAGTTGGGTATAATAAAAACTATCATAGGAAGTGAATTGAATGCTATGATCAATTTGATACTTGATAATTGTTTTGAGATATGGAGGTAGTGATATTAAAGTCGTGCTAGTTCGGTGATTATGAATTTAAAGAATGCTTCTGTTGAAGTTAGCAAGTCCCGTAGCATGCACGTATGGTTAAAGTACTGTAACAAATTTGAAACATGAAGTGTCCTTGGATTGTGCATCCTTATGAGTGGCGGTCGGGGACGAGCGATGGTCTTTTCCTAACAATCTATCCCTCTAGGAGCATGCGCGTAGTGCTTGGTTTTTGATGACTTCTAAATTTTTGCAATAAGTATATGAGTTCTTTTGACTAGTGTTGAGTCCATGGATTATACACACTTTTACCTTTCCATCATTGCTAGCCTCTTCGGTACCGTGCATTGCCCTTTCTCACCTTGAGAGTTGGTGCAAACTTCGCCGGTGCATCCAAACCTCGTGATATGATACGCTCTGTCACACATAAACCTCCTTGTATCTTCCTCAAAACAGCCACCATACCTACCTATTATGGAATTTCCATAGCCATTCCGAGATATATTGCCATGCAACTTTCCACCGTTTCGTTTATCATCTTGACACGCATTACTTTTGTCATATTGCCATTGCATGATCATGTAGTTGACATCATATTTGTGGCAAAGCCACCATGCATAATTTTTCATACATGTCACTCTTGATTCATTGCACCATCCCGGTACACCGCCGGAGGCATTCATATAGAGTCATATCTTGTTCTAGTTTCGAGTTGTAATTCATGTGTTGTAAATCAATAAAAGTGTGATGATCATCATTATTAGAGCATTTTCCCCAAAAAAGAAAAAAAGGCCAAAAAAGAAAGGCTAAAGAAAAAAAAAGAAAGGCCAAAAAAAAGAAAAAAAGGGGGTAATGTTACTATCTCTTTTTTCCACACTTGTGCTTCAAAGTAGCACCATGTCCTTCATATAGCGAGTCTCATATATTGTTCTTCAAAGTAGCACCATGTTCTTCATATAGCGAGTCTCATATGTTGTCACTTTCATATACTAGTGTGAATTTTTCATTATAGAACTTGGCTTGTATATTCCTACGATGGGCTTCCTCAAAATGCCTTAGGTCTTCGTGAGCAAGCAAGTTGGATGCACACCCACTTAGTTTTCTTTTGTTGAGCTTTCATTCATTTATAGCTCTAGTGCATCCGTTGCATGGCAATCCCTACTCCTCATGTTGACATCAATTGATGGGCATCTCCATAGCCCGTTGATTATCCTCGTCAATGTGAGACTTTCTCCCTTTTTGTCTTCTCCACACAATCCCCATCATCATATTCTATTCCACCCATAGTGCTATATCCATGGCTCAGGATCATGTATTGCGTGAAAGTTGAAAAAGTTTGAGATTATTTAAGTACAAAACAATTGCTTGGCTTGTCATCGAGGGTGTAGAATTTGGGAACATTTTTGTGTGACGAAAATGAAGCATAGCCTAACTACATGATTTTGTAGGGATGAACTTTCTTTAGCCATGTTATTTTGAGAAGACATGATTACTTTTATTAGTATGCTTGAAGTATTACTATTTCTTTTGTCAATATGAACTTTTATTTTGAATTATTTGGATCTGAACATTCATGCCACAATAAAGAAAATTGCATTGCAAATTATGCTAGGTAGCATTCCACATCAAAAATTCTATTTTATCATTTACCTACTCAAGGACGAGCAGGAATTATATTTTTGATTGTATTGAAAATTGCCACAATAAAGTTCATATTTTATCATTTACCTACTCAAGGACGAGCAGGAATTACATTCATGCCACAATAAAGAAAATTGCATTGAAAATTATGCTAGGTAGCATTCCACATCAAAAATTCTATTTTATCATTTACCTACTCAAGGACTTGGGGATGCTTGGTACGTCTCCAACGTATCTATAATTTTTGATTGTTCCATGCTATTATATTACCCCTTTTGGATGTTTATGGGCTTTATTTTACACATTTATATCATTTTTGGGACTAACCTACTAACCGGAGGCACAGCCTGTATTGCTGTTTTTTTTGCCTATTTCAGTATTTCGAAGAAAAGGAATATCAAATGGAGTCCAAACGGAATGAAACCTTCGGGAGCATGATCTTTGGAACAAACATGATCCAAAGGACTTGGAGTGCAAGCCAAGAAGCAGCAGAGGCGGCCATGAGGGTGGAGGGCACGCCCAACCCTACAGGGCGCGCCCCCCTATCTTGTGGGCCCCTTGGACGGCCACCGACCTACTTCTTCCTCCTATATATACCCACGTACCCTGAAAACATCCAGGGAGCCAACGAAAAACAATTTCCACCGCCGTAACCTTCTGTATCCGCGAGATCCCATCTTGGAGCCTTCGTCGACGCTTCGCCGGACGGGGAATTGACCACGGAGGGCTTCTACATCAACACCATAGCCCCTCCGATGAGTTGTGAGTAGTTTACCATAGACCTTCGGGTCCATAGTTATTAGCTAGATGGCTTCTTCTCTCTTTTTGGATCTCAATACCATGTTCTCCCCCTCTCTTGTGGAGATCTATTCGATGTAACTCATTTTGCGGTGTGTTTGTCGAGATCCGATGAATTGTGGGTTTATGGTCAAGTTTATCTATGAGAAATATTTGAATCTCCTCTGAATTCTTTTATGTATGATTGAGTTATCTTTGCAAGTCTCTTCGAATTATCAGTTTGGTTTGGCCTACTAGATTGATCTTTCTTGCAATGGGAGAAGTGCTTAGCTTTGGATTCAATCTTGCGGTGTCCTTATCCAGTGACAATAGGGGTTGCAAGGCACGTATTGTATTGTTGCCATCGAGGATAAAAAGGTGGGGTTTATATCATATTGCATGAGTTTATCCCTCTACATCATGTCATCTTTCTTAATGTGTTACTCTGTTCTTATGAACTTAATACTCTAGATGCATGCTGGATAGCGGTCGATGTGTGGAGTAATAGTAGTAGATGCAGGCAGGAGTCGGTCTACTTGTCACGGACGTGATGCCTATATACATGATCATGCCTAGATAATCTCATAATTATTCGCTTTTCTATCAATTGCTTGAGAGTAATTTGTTCACCCACCGTAATACTTATGCTATCTTGAGAGAAGCCACTAGTGAAACCTATGGCCCCCGGGTCTATCTTTTATCATATAAGATTTCAATCTACTTTTATTTGCATCTTTACTTTTCCAATCTATATTATAAAATACCAAAAAAATATCTATCTTATCATACAATTTTATCAGATCTCACTTTCACAAGTGGCCGTGAAGGGACTGGCAACCCCTTTATTGCGTTGGTTGCGAGTTCTTTGTTTCTTTGTGTAGGTGCGTGGGACTTTTGAGGAGCCTCCTACTGGATTGATACCTTGGTTCTCAAAAACTGAGGGAAATACTTACGCTACTATTGCTGCATCACCCTTTCCTCTTCAAGGAAAACCAACGCAAGCTCAAGACGTAGCAACTTCGCATGATCTTTCCCTCATTATAACCGATCGCATGTAACCCTAACCCTATCGGTGCCTATATAAACCAAAGTGTTTTAGCCTTTAGGGCTACAACAACATCAATCACCCCATCAACCTAGGGTTTAGCGTGCCTGATCTCAAGGTAGATCGACTCTGTAACCATATCATACACATCAAATACAATCAAGCAGGACGTAGGGTTTTACCTCTTCGAGAGGGCCCGAACCTAGGTAAACACCGTGTTCTTCGTCCCTTGTTCCCCATTGATCCTAGATCCACAGCCCGGGACCCCCTACCCGAGGTCCGCTAGTTTTGACACCAACACCGGTAGTTCGGTGGAGACTATTAAGTTGAATTTCCACTTAGAACTCCACGCTACACTCGTTCACAACTAGAACAGTGGACTGCACCTTGAACTGCAAGTTTTGTGCAAACAAGTTTCACGTAAAATACTTGACCGATACTAGACCACTGAAAAACTTTCCCGCTGGTAGGAGTATACATGTCATAGTTCGGGGCCTCTTCATGAGTTTATTAGAGAACACCCAACTCTCACAAACCGCGACGTTGAACTGTCTAACTCATATAGGTGTGTTCTTTCTAGATTTTCTGTAGGACAACTCCTTTGCCTACCCAAGCCATTCAGAACACATTAAGATAAATATCAACCTTCCATAAAGATTAGGAGAAATGTACATCATAACGGAATGGATCTTTATAAAATAAATATTCTCCTCTCAGTTATCAAATAGCTTCTCTCGCCAATTCTAATTCACAGGATCTCCGATCACAAAGAATGGGTTACCACCATGAACAACTTATGTAGTGGGTCTCAATCTCATCTCCTTCGATGCATTGTCTATCACATTTTGTGATAAACCCTTTGTGAAGGGATCTGCCAGATTCTTCGATGTGTCTATATAGTCAAACGCTGTAACTCTGGAGTTTCTCATGAACCTGACAGATTTCAGTCTCCTTCTCACATGTCTTGATGACTTCTTATTATCCTTAGAACTGTTTACCTTGACGATCACAGTTTTATTATCACGGTTCATTACAATTGTTGGTATTGGTTTTCCAACCACCGGCAAGTCCATCAATAGTTCTTAAATCCATTCTGCTTCAACTGTTGCCATGTCTAATGTTGTGAGTTCTACTTCCATTGTTGACCTTGTTAAGATGGTCTGCTTGCAAGACTTCCAGAAAAAAGCAGCACCACCAAGTGTAAACACATAATCACTTGCCGCTTTAAACTCATCAGCATCAGATATCCAATTTGCATCACTATAACCTTCAAGTACTCTTGGATACCCGGTATATATAGTGAAGTCCATAACTTGCAGTACCTTTCAGATAGCGCATTATTCACTCAGGTGCATGCCAATGAACATCTCCTGGGTTTGAAACAAAGCGACTTAGTTTACTCATAGCAAACGAAATGCCAGGCCTCGTAGCACTAGAAAAATACATAATCGAGGCAATAATTTGAGAATATCTCAATTGATCCTTTGTTTCTCCTTCGTTCTTCTGAATCAAAAAACTCAAATCATAAGGTGTTGGAGAAGGTTTGCAATCTGAATATCCAAAGCGACCCAGAACCTTCTCCACATAGTGAGACTGCAACAGAGTGATCCCACCATCACGACCTCTTAAAATCTTGATGTTGAAGATAACATCAGCTACTCCATGGTCTTTCATCTCAATGTTTTGATTCAGAAAATATTTCACTTCCTCAATGACCTTGAGATTTGTTCCAAACATAATATAACTCCCTCGCCCCCACCATGGCGATAGTACACACACTAGTCGGCTTCATTTGCAACAAAGCCTTTAGATGTCAAAGTTCTTTCAAACTTCTCGTGCCATTGCTTAGGTGCTTGTCTCAAACCATACAAAGATTTCGACAATTTGCCCACTTTTCCTTCATGACCATCTACTACAAAACCACCCGGTTGTTCCAAGTAAACTTCCTCCTGCAACTCTCTATTTAGGAAAGCTATCTTAACGTCCATTTGATGAACGAGAATATTGTGTGAGGCGAACAATGTGAGTAATACTCGAATGGTGGTCAATCTGGCCACAGGCGCATAAGTATCAAAGAAATCTTCATCTTCTTTTTGGGTATATCCCTTGGCTACAAGCTGCGCCTTGTACTTTTCAATTGTACCATCAGGCCTAAGCTTTTTCTTAAACACCCACTTACACCCTATAGGTTTACACCCATAAGGGCAATCTGTGATCTCCCATGTCCCGTTAGCCATGATGGAATCCATCTCACTATGCACATCTTCTTTCTAGTAGTCAGCATCAGGAGATGAATAAGCTTCTGAAATACAAGTGGGAGTATCATTCACGAGATACACAATGAAATCTTCACCAAATGACTTTGCGGTCCTTTGTCTCTTGCCCCTTCTAGGAGCTTCAATGGTATCCTCCTTACGAATATCAATCTGTTTCTGCTCCAAATGTTCCAATGGTACAAAAGGTTCGGGAGTTGTCTCTGACCTCTGATTAGATGAGCTACGTATATCTTTCATAGGGAAAATATCCTCAAAGAAAGCCGCATCGTTCGACTCCATGATTGTACCAACATTCATGTCAACTACCTCGGATTTTACCACTAGAAATCTATAGCCAATGTTATGGAAAGCATATCCCAGGAAAACACAATCAAGGGTTTTTGGTCCAAGCTTACGCTTCTTGGTAATTGGCACGTTGACTTTAGCCAAACAACCCCAAGTTCGTAAGTAGAAGATTTTAATCCTTTTCCCTTCCCATTCCTCAAATGGAGTAATCTCTTTATTCTTCATGGGAACTCTATTTAGGACATGACTTGCAGTCATCAAAGCCTCCCCCACCATTCCTTGGAAAGTCCCGCTATGTCTAACATGGTGTTAACTAATACGTCTCCAACATATCTATAATTTATGAAGTATTCACGCCATGTTTACAACAATTTTATATGGTATTGGTATGATTTCAATGGAACTAACCCAGACTGACGCTGTTTTAAGAAGAACTACAGTGGTGTTGTTTTTTGTGCAGATATAAATGTTCTCCAAATGCAACGAAACTTTTTGATGATTTTTTTTGAAAAAAGAGGCACTAGAAGCTTCATGGGAGGGACAGAAAAGCCACAAGGTGGGCACAGCCCACCAGGGCGCGCCAGCCCCCTTGGCACGCCCTAGTGTCTTGTGGGCCCCTCATGGCCATCTTCATGTGAAACCGACACCAAAAAATCCTATAAATACATAAACCCCCAGAAATAACCCTAGATCAGAAGTTTCCCCCCTCAAGCCTCTGTAGCCATGAAAAACCAATTTGGACCCTGTTCGACACTCTGTTGGAGGGGGAAATCATCACCGGTGGCTATCTTCATCATCCCGGCGACAACCATGATGAGGAGGGAGTACTCCACCCTCGGGGCTGAGGGTTTGTACGAGTAGCTATGTGTTTAATCTCTTTCTCTCATGTTCTTGAGTTGGCACGATCTTGATGTATTGCGAGCTTTGTTAATATAGTTGGATCATATGGTGTTTTCCCTTCTCTATGTTATTGTGATGAATTGGGTTTTCCCTTTGAGATTTCTTTATTATCAGATTGAATACTTTTATGGATTTTAGAGCACTTGATGTATGTCTTGCTATGAACACCCATGGTGACAATGGGGTATCATATTGATTCACCTGATATATGTTTTGCACTCAAGTCGTGGATTCCCGAGGTGACATTGGGGTAATCTATGCATAGGGGTTGATGCACGTTTTCGTCCTGATTTCTCTGGTAGAAATCTTGGGGCACTCTTTGAGGTTCTTTGTGTTGGATTGACTATTATGAATCTGAAATTGTTTGATGCATATCGTATAATCAACTCATGGATACTCACTGTGACATTAGAGTATCTAGGTGACATTAGAGTTTGTTGATTTGTATCATATGGTGTTATTTTAGTACGAACTCTTGGATAGATCGATCATAAAGAATAGCTTGGTGTTATTTTAGTACGAACTCTAGGATAGATTGATCGGAAAGAATAGCTTTGAGGTGGTTTCGTACCCTACAAACAATTTCTTCTTATATTCTCCGCTAGATAGGAACTTTGGAGTGATTCTTCATCGCACATTGAGGGATAGTTATATGATCCAATTATATTAGCATTGTTGAGAGATTGCACTAGCAAAAGTGTGGAGCCTAGGCCTTGTTTTCAAGTATTGCAATACCGTTTGTGCTCCGTTTTATCAATTGCTACCTTGCTGTTTTTTATTGTTTCGATTATAAAAATTAATATCTACTATCACTACTACACTTGTATGACCATCTCTTTATCGAAGTAGTGCACCTATACAATTTACCATTGTATTTGGTGTGTTGGGGACACAAGAGACTTTTTATTATTTGATTGCAGGGTTGTTTGAGAGAGACCATCTTCATCCTACGCCTCCCACGGATTGATAAACCTTAGGTCACCCACTTGAGGGAAATTTGCTACTGTCCTACAGAACTCTGCGCTTGGAGGCCCAACACTAGTCTACAAGAACAAGATGTGTAGTAGACATCATTAACCAAATAAGTTGGATTGCGGTTCTTTCATTTGGCAACCCCGTTTGATTGGGGAGAATAGGGAGGCATCCTCTCATGGATTATATCATGTTCCTCACAGAATAAATTGAACTCGTTGGAAAAGTACTCTCCAGTGCGGTCCAACCTAAGCCTTAGAATCTTTCAATCGAGTTGATTCTCTACTTCGGCTTTATAGATTTTGAAGTAGTGCAAAGCCTCATGTTTTATTTTCAACAAATATATCATGCAATATTAGTAGAGTCATCGATTAGAGTCATAAAATATATTTTTCCATCTTTTGTCAACACGCCATTCATCTCGCAAAGATCTGAATGTATGAGTTCACGTGGTGCCAAATTCCTTGCCTCAACAGTCGTACGGGACTTGTGAGGTTGCTTTGCTTGCACACAAACTTGGCACTTAGAACCTTTGACAATTGTAAATTTCGGGATTAAACTCAAATTTTCTAGCCGCGTCATGACACCAAAGTTAATATGACAAAATCGTGAATGCCAAACATTTGATTTAGTTTCACTGCAAACATGATTAATAACTGTAGTGCAAAAGTCTGACAAAGATAAGCGGAACAAGCCTCCGCTCTCATAGCCCTTCCCAACAAATTGTACACACTTAGATACTACAACCTTATTGGACTCAAATACCAATTTATAACCATCTCGACACAAAAGAGAACCACTGACGAGATCTTTTATTTATAGCAGGGACATGCTGCACGTCCTTCAGCCGCATGATCTTTCCCGAAGTAAACTTCGGATCAACCGCACCAACACCATGAATAGAAGCATGTGTCCTGCTTCCCATCAGCACGAGTGTAGTTCTTGTGACCTGATAAGAAGAAAGCATGTTTATGTCAGAACACACATGTACATTGGCACTGGTGTCAATCCACCAATCGGGAGAATGACATACTGAAAGAATGGTAGGAAATTTACCATACCCGACATCTTTGATCTCAACATCGCCAATAACAACATTAGCGGTCTTGCCATAGTTCTCATTCTAACGCATTTCCCAGCGGTCCTTGCATGATGAAGCCCAATGTTCTTCACTGCCACATACATGTTACTTTCCTTTCTTCTTATAAGTCTCCTTCTTCTTCTTGAAGTTGACAGGTTGTGGGGCTTTGTACTTGCCATCAAATTTTCATTTGCCCGCATAGTTGTTTTTGTTCTTGGGTTTGTGGGTTTGGAAATTTCTCTTTTGTACCAAATTGGCACTAGAATTCCCCTCATGGAAACGAGCACGTGTTTCTTTTGCCCTCGCCTTCTCTTCTACATCAAGAGTGCCAATTAGATTGACAACAGTAAACTCTTTCCTCTTATGCTTCAGAGAGGTAGTAAAATTCCTCCATGGAGAAAGCTTGGCAATTATGCATCCGGCAATGAATTTGTTCGGTAACACACAATTAAGATGCTCAAGTTCTTTCGTGAGCAACTGAATCTCATGAGCCTGCTCTACAACGGAGCGGCCATCAGTCATTTTGTAGTCACGATATTGCTCCATGACGTGCAACTCACTTCCTATGTCCGAGACTCCAAATTTGGCCTCAAGTACATCCCACATATCCTTACTGACCATGATGGTCATGAAGGGGTCGACAACCTTGTCGCCGAGAACACTCAGAACAACACCTTGGAAGAGGGTGTCCGTAGCCTGGAAAGCTTGCTCCTGCTCATCAGTTAGCTCTTCCTATGGCTTGCCCTTAGAGGCGTGAAAAGAGTTCATGGTGGTAAGCCAAAGAACTGCCCTCGCATGACACCTCTTATAGTTCGCACCCTCGAACACAGAAGGGTTAAGAGTAGCAGCTAATGCAATTGGAGAAAATTGCCTACACACATCAGGTTTTTGGACTGTTGAATAAATAGGCATTTTCCTGTTTAGTTTAATCCAGAAAGAAAATAGATAAAACATGAATATTAATATAGTGGTGAAACTAGAAACTAGCAAAAATTCGTTGAGACTAGTCGTGCAATCAAAATCATAAGCAAAATGCATCATATCAATGTCAATCGCTACTAGCAATAAATAAAGTGCTATCCCTAACAGTGAGGATAAGATGGCATACGGTGCAGTAGCAGAAGATGCAGATGTCCCGATCGTCATGTCGCTGGAGAGGTCGTTGACGTCGGGGAAGAAGTCTTCGTTGGGGAACTCGTCGTCAGTGATGTCGCCGTTCACAGCCACGATGAACAAGAATCCAGCAGTCGCGCAAGGACGCTCCCCAAAAACCTGATCGCCTCTCTCCCGTACCGGATCACAAAAGGCGGGGTTTCAAAGGCCTGCTATCTCACTCTCCGGTGCACGCCACGAAGCGAGATGGGAAAGAGGTAGGCGGTGCAATGTTGTGGAACATGCGAGGAGTTGTATCTCGTCGGGAAGAGGAGCGACCTCTTATAGGAGTAACGAGATAAAATTGGAATGGACGTACTAATTCTCATTAAAGAGAGGAGAAACAGACACACTAAAAATCCTATTAAGTGGTCAGTTTCGTCTCCCGTTAGTAGGCAAATCGTTTCAAATTCTTGCATGACAAAATATGCTAGCATGCATGGATTGAAGAAACCAATGTACTAATGAAGAAATGAAAGCGAAACCAAAAATATTGATGCCATCAATGGGGAGATGAATGTCATCATTCACCACCATTCGGTTCCATTTTTCACTAGCGCAAAAAATTTAGCTTCTTTCTTGTAATGCACGAACGTGCCACATGGGACTATGGAATTTTTCTAGAAATTATTGGATATAACAGATGGTCTAAATTCCAATAATTCTAACAACAATGAGGGTGTTCGTTGGGAATTTCCTTCTGGGAACGTTTGCCAGATAACATTCTCGTAAAATAAAATGAAGTATGTGAGGTGGTTCGGATTTCCCCTTTTTGAAATATAAAAGTAGTTGAAGCTGCAGAACCCAATTTTATTCGCGTTGGGCCGTTGAGGAAGAGGTGGACCGAGGCAATAACATTTGTTTCGTGAGCAAGTGGAGGTAAAAATAACTTGGCAGAGACGGAACCTGAGCAAGTTAGCCCTTGAATTCAACACAAAACCGCACGCTTTGTCGGGGAAAGATGGCCACCGGGATCCAGGCCGAGATGGCATGCACGGAATCGCGATCGGACTACGACAGTGACAAATACTCTTACCTGCACTATTCCGAAGTCGCGCCGGCCATCCGGCGACTAATTAAATCGGCCCTTTCCACATCATGTGTGGATTCGGTCTGGATCACCGCGGCGGCCGTGGGGCCTCGTCGTCGTCCGATCGTCCCGTGAAGCAAGCATCTTTCGCCCTTCCGTTCCTCGCGGATGCATAAAGCTCGATGTGGAAACGTCGTGTCGTTTCTGCGCTTGCATGCGTAGGCTAGATTCCGAGGCGTGTGTTAATGTATCTGTTGGTCGTGTGCTCCTGGATTAGGTAGACATTTGTCGCGTAAAAATAAACCGTCGATCGTATGATTGTACTAGTACTACTCCATGATTATAGCAAACACGTTTGCTGGATCGGCAGACACACGCATGCTCTGGTCAAAAGATGTGAAGCGACCTGCCGCCGAGAAGCAGCGACCCGCGACCAACCCGATAGATGGATCGGGCGGTCGGCAGAGTTATGGCTGTGATCAGTCGTATAGGACGAACGTGGGCAGAAGATAGCTCCGCCGGCCGTCTCGATCGAACGCGCACGGGGGGTTCGGTGGACGGAGATCCGAACGACATCCAGCCGCGCGCACGTGTGCGTGCGCCCGGTTTACTGTATTATTTTTCCTGAAGGATCACGACGTGCGCGGTGCGGCGTACCAGGACCAGGTGAACCGACCACCGCGGGCAATTTTCCGTGCGAGATGGGGTGGTGACGCACACGCACGGCCAACCCGGCCCGCGCGAGAAGCCGTCTGGCCTTGGGATTGATGCATGCCATGGTCGTACTATACACAGACTTGACACGGCGAGCGGTGACTCAAGAGGAACACCGGGGACAGGCGGGGCACATTCCGACGGAGTAAAAACGGGACCTGCGAGCAACCGGTCGCGACGGCGCGGCCGCGGCGCCTAGGTTGGCGTGCACGCGTGCGCGTGCCGACACCACGCCGGCGTGTGGGAAAACTCGGCCGTTCCGCCACTGCTGGGCTGCAGCCCATCCGGTCGCAGCGTCACCCGCGCGTCGTGTGGCACGCGCTCGGTCGTACTACGCCGTCCGGAGTGGGGCAGGGCGCGCGCGATGCCGCCCAGCCTAGCCGCGCGCGCTCCGAGGGCACGCGTACTGGCCGCCATGCACTCTCCAGGAACACGGGCGCAGGCTGGAGTAGGACTGTAGGAGTTGCAAAGGTGGAACGGCAAGGCGGACGCACGGTGTGTTCTCCTGCCGCACTGCACCGCTCTCCTCACATGGTCTCTGCTCTCTCCGCACCAGTGCGGTCGGTCTGCACGCCGACGCCGTGGTCGACATTGTACTATCTAGAGAGGTCTGATCTACGATGCCTGCGGCTTTGGATCCATGGTTAGAGTTAGTTTGAGTTAGTTTGGACTCAACTAACCAAAAATATCAAAACAAAAGGGTTAGTTTGGGTTAGATGCATCTAACCCATCCAAAAAATCTAACCCATCCTAAGAGATGCTTATTTGGGTTAGTTCTTTTCGGGACCACTAAAAAACATATTTTTCTCTCGTTCTCCCTGCAGCAGATCTCTCCCCACTTTCTGGAAGCTTCTCGTCCTCTTCCTTCCTTCCGTTCGCACCGCCGGTGAAGGCACCTGTGCTTCGTCTAATACTGCCATCCAAACATCTTTTTGAATAGAGTTAGTTCAGGATTAAAATTTAACTCTAACCTCTAACTAAGTTTAGAGTATCCAAACAGGGCAGTAGGCTACGCGCTTCTGTTGCTCGCCGGTACGTACTTCTTGGCCGAACCGGTGTTGGCTGCTCAATGAACATTCGGGGCACTGCATTCTCTTACATGCAGGAAAGGAAGTTTTACTTTTGTGCAGTTCCCTGATTTTAACAGCGGTTCGTTCATCGTTGATGCTCGATCCACACACTATGACACGCGAACAGTATATCAGAAGGGGGGGTCTTGTCAGTTCACGCACAAGTCGTCTCCAAAAATATTCTGACAGAGACGGGTGATCTCACGCCGGGGTAATCCCCGATTGTTAACTCGCATCGCATCGCATCTGACACCATTAGCGCAGCAGACCAAAGGAATTAAATTATGTGGCGGCGGGATTTGATCTTAGGAAAGGAGTTAACAAATTGGATATGCTGCGCCATGATCCAGCTGACGTCCATCGACGGCACGCCAGTTTCTTCGAACCGATCAAGGTTTGTTTAATTTGGATAAAGGGATACGTTTTACAGCTTATCCATTAGACGGGCAGTTCACATTTGGTTACAGCTGGTTGTATCGGCAATAGGGTAGTGATGGATAAGATTATGTACGCGGGCTGTAAGTAAGGCCGGGCGTTCTGTTTTTTCGGTTTGCTCGGTCCGGTCTTTTTGGTCTTCCACAATTGAAGATACAATTATTTCAGTCTACTCAGTTCTCTACTACTTTCTTTGTCCGAGTTCCTCAAATGGATGTATCTAGCACTAAATTGATGATAGATACATTCATTTGAGGGACAAATTTGGAACGGTGCAAAATACATCTATTTGAGGGATAAATTTTTTCGGATGGAACTTGTCAAGAGGATGGTGTTTGGTCTTGATGAAACAAATCAGGTTTTATGCTGCAACTCATTCACGTAAATTACAATGCAAGTGTGTAAATCTACGAGGCATCCTCTTGAACCTCTTGAAAAAACAGGAAGGTCAGGGAAGCCTTGAGAGATGATGCATGGATCTTCAAAATCAAGTTGACTCACAACTTCTCCTTCACACACTTTCGCCAATTCGTCGAATTGTGGACCATTTTGCATGATTTTTAATTTCACGATGAAGCCCAAGATGACATTCGATGGAAGCACACAGCTAGTGGCACTTATTTAGCGACGTCTTCCTACATAGCTCAGTTTCAGGGTACCACTCGGTTTTCTATGAAATACGTAGTACGGAAGGCCTGGGCGGCGTGGGCGCCGACCAAAGTGAATTTTTTCGCCTGGTTGGCCATTCAAAATCAGATTTGGGCTGAAAATAGATTGACCAAACAATGGGTGGCCGAACTACGACCTATGCCCGCTATGCAAATGTGTACAGGAAACCACAACCCATCTTTACAAATGTTGATACACGACTAGCCAAAACCGGCGGATCTCGGGTAGGGGGTCCCAAATTGTGCGTCTAAGGTCGATGGTAACAGGAGACGGGGGACACGATGTTTACGAGGTTCGGGCCCTCTCTATGGAGGTAATACCCTACTTCCTGCTTGATTGATCTTGATAAATATGAGTATTACAAGAGTTGATCTACCATGAGATCATAGTGGCTAAAACCCTAGAAGTCTAGCCTATATGATTATGATTGTGCCCTATGGACTAAACCCTTCGGTTTATATAGACACCGGAGGGGACTAGGGTTATACAAAGTCGGTTACAAAGAAAGGAATCTACATATCCGAATCACCAAGCTTGCCATCCACGCAAAGGAGAGTCCCTTCCGGACACGGGAAGAAGTCTTCTGTCTTGTATCTTCATAGCCCAACAATCCGGCCCATGTTAATAGTCGGGCCGTCCAAGGACCCCTTAATCCAGGACTCCCTCAGTAGCCCCTGAACCAGGCTTCAATGATGATGAGTCCGGCACGCAGATTGTCATCGACATTGCAAGGCGGGTTCCTTCTCCAAAATACTCCAAAATAGTTTTCGAACACAAAAAAGTGTCCGGCTCTGCAAAACAAATCCCACACACAACCGTAGAGAGTACAATATTTCACGAGTCCAATCTGCTGACAACTTTTTGTAGCGCGACATCACGTCACCGCCCAGTCATTATTCGAACTATTTTTAGCCTGCCGCTTCATATTTCGAGATGCGGTTTCATTGGCACGTCTTGTCAAAGCTGAGATCATGTCCCCTTATTGCGGGATTCTCATCAATATGGGCATGGGTAACCCAATCATGCCATTTGCATGGCCCTTGGGGGATTGGCGAGTTTTAAGGCGAGTGGGAAGGCGCATGATATTCACTGCCTTTATAAAGGGATAAGGATTCACCCTTTTTCACCCACACCTTCTCTCTCTCTGCCCATTCCATTCTCGAGCTCCAGCGCCCAAATTCTCATCTTCTCCGCCCCTAGAAAGCACTCCAGCCACGTCCGGATCTGGAGTGCAGGGCAAGTGGATGAACTCCTCCGTCAAGGAGAAGGACATTACGAAGCTCTGGGAGGCCGGGTACTTGGCCAAGGAGATCGCCCATCAGCTTCCGGCTGAGGGACAGATCGTACCCACCCCCGAGCCCCATGAGAGGGTGGTGTTCATCTCCCACTTCATCCGCGTGTTGGGATTCCCTCTCCACCCGTTCGTCCACGGACTCATGTCTACTACGGGCTGGACTTCCACGATCTGGCCCCCAACTCCATCCTCAACATCTCGGCATTTATTGTCGTGTGTGAGGCCTTCCTCCGCATCCTACCTCACTTCATACTATGACTAAAGACCTTCAATGTGAAGCCGAAGGTGGTGAGTGGTCAACAAGCAGAGTGCGGAGGCGCCATGGTGAGCAAGATGCCCAACATCACATGGCCCAAAGGCTCCTTCGTGGAATCTGTCAAAGGGTGGCAGTCGAAGTGGTTCTGCGCCAGAGAGCTGCGCGACACCAACTGGGCCGCGGCTCCCGCATTCCGGTCGGGAGTCCCGATGCGGGTCACCTCCTGGCAAGAGAAGGGCCTAGACTGGTCTTCGTCGGACGAGCTGACAGCGCTTCAGACGCGCGTGCAGAATATGATAAACAAGAACATCAAGCTCGTTAATGTGATTCAGGTGATGCTTATTCGCCGGATCCTTTCGTGCCAACGCCGGACTTGCCATCTATGGGAGTTCGATCCGGCCAAGCACCAGACCCCGCTTGAGCTCTTCGGCACTACACAAGAAGACATCTGGAAGGTGCTCTTCAAGGCCAACGAGACGCGGCCAGCTACGACCGAGGACCGTGGGCACGACTTGGCCCATGTTGCTAGTCCGGTAAGTTTTTTCATGTTTTCAAGGTATGTCCTTTACTTGCATACTCGAGGAAGATGCCTAAGACTCCCTACTAATTCTCTCAGGCCTGGACAAAGAAGGCGGAGCAGATTCAGTGTCCGGATCCGCTGCCCGAAGACCTAGAAATCCCGCTTCTAACAAATATGCTGGTTCCGGCGCCCTATCAAGCGCCGGAGAAGAAGGCCAAGAAGAAGGCCAAGGGGACCAGAGGTGGTCTCCGTCGCAAGGGCACTTCGGACGTGATGTCTGAAGAAGCCAAGGCTCACTCCTCCGCCGCCGAGGACAACGAGGAAGAGGAGGAAGAAGAGGATGAAAGCCATTCCCCCTTGCAGGGGGGAGAAAGAAAAGGACGACCTCCACGCGTCCGGAGGCCGAGGCGTCCAAGAAGGGGAAAGCTTCCCTTCCGGATAGCTCCACCGCAGCCACCGACAGCAGCTCGGAGTGGCGCCCCAGGGACAAGCCCCTAGCCAAATCGTAAGTATCCAGACACATTCATATATCTGGCCCCTTTACTTCATTGTTTTGACGTGTTGAATCATGTATTTGCAGTCTGGCTCAGTCCAACCTCAAGCGGTCCTTATCTTCGGAGGATTCGCTAGATCCGTAGGCGATGGACAGCGGGACCCTTCCAGCGGCCTCCTCTCCCAAGGACATGGATGGCACCGAGGCGTCGTCCCGAAGGGTCCCAGGCCCGGGAGAGATTCAGGAGGCCGTCAGGGAGGTGTCGGAGGGTGAAGCCTCAGCTGCCGGACACATGGGGGAGCAAACCCCCATGGATACTAACAATGGGGGTCGTATCCAGTTCGACCCCAGACGAATACAGTTCCGGATACCCATATGGCTCCGGAATCAGGCCAGCCGCCTCTTTTGAAAGAAGGAGGCATGCCTATTCCACCGGTGACCTCTATCCATCTAGAGGCACCGGATAGTTTGTTGGAAGCGCTGTGAGGCGCTTCCATTGTTGAGGAACACTGTACCCTTATGGGTACGGTGATTGAGAGGATTCAGTCCGCGAAGAGCGGACTGACCGAAGCCTGCACATGCCTTCTAACAGGCTTTGAGGTAAGCAATGTAATTATAAAAAGAATGTCACAATATAGACAGTAGCCCTGATACTCTGTCCGGTGTTCAGAAAGAAAAGCCGAACAGAGGATCAAATAATTTTCACATGAGACTAACCTAACGTGTCTATGTGAACAAACAGGCGTCGCTGCTGGCTGCGACCTCTCATACTGCTGAAGTCTCCGGACTGAAGCAGAGTCTGGAGCGGACCGAGGAGGAGCTCGGCCGCATGAAAAACCAGCTGGAAGATAATCAAGGTATGCAATAACCTTGTATAAATTCAGGAAGGATGAATGATTTGTGCTGACTAAAGTGCCATTTTATTTGTTAGGAGCGGCGACCGAGGTGGAGACCCTCAAGAAGGCGCTAGCCGAGGCCGAGGAGAAAGCGGCCGAGGAAAAGGCCGCCCGTGAAAAGCATGAGGCCAGGGTCAGTGAGGTCCAGCAGGATCTCCAGGACGCTGTCAAGAAGTGCGAGTCCTTGGAGGACGACCTTACGGATCAAGAGTCCGAACTCACCAAGGCTCATCAAAACACGCACGATTCTCGGGTTGAAGCCCAAGGCACCCTCCAGGAGATCCAGGAGGCCAGAAAAATCGCGGAAGGTAAGGCCTTTATTATGCAGAGCAAATATGTGAAGAAAAGGTTCATATTACTGACCCGGATTTGGAGTTCCCTAGGGCCGTTTGCGGATCTGCCGCGTAGCATTTATGACGGTGCGGAATTTTCCTGAGCCGAATAGGGGAGATCTACGGAGAAGCTATTTTGGTCGCAATATCTTGCGCCAGAATATCCGGTGCCATTGAGCGATCAGCTAAAACAGCTGGTCGAACTACACAATACGACCGAACTAGCCCTGAAGGATTTAATAATCCGACTATGGTCTGATAACCCACAAGTATAGGGGATCGCAATAGTTTTCGAGGGTAGAGTATTCAACCCAAATTTGTTGATTCGACACAAGGGGAGCGAAAAAATATTCTCTAGTATTAGCAGTTGAGTTGTCAATTCAGCCACACCTGGATAACTTAGTATCTGCAGCAAAGTATTTAGTAGCAAAGTAGTATGGAAGTAACGGTAAGAGTGGCAAAAGTAACAATAGCAGTTTTTTTAGTAATTGTAACAGTAGCAACGGTAAAGTAACTATGCAAAGCACAATATGTGAAAAGCTCGTAGGCATTGGATCAATGATGGATAATTATGTCGGATGCGATTCCTCATGTAATAGTTATAACATAGGGTGACACAGAACTAGCTCCAGTTCATCAATGTAATGTAGGCATGTATTCCGAATATAGTAATACATGCTTATGGAAAAGAACTTGCATGACATATTTTGTCCTACCCTCCTATGGCAGCGGGGTCCTAGAGGAAACTAAGGGATATTAAGGCCTCCTTTTAATAGAGTACGAGACCGAAGCATTACCACATAGTGAATACATGAACTCCTCAAACTATGGTCATCACCGAGAAGTATCCCAGTTATTGTCACTTCGGGGTTGTCGGATCATAACACATAATAGGTGACTATAGACTTGCAAGATAGGATCAAGAACTCACATATATTCATGAAAACATAATAGGTTCAGATCTGAAATCATGGCACTCAGGCCGTAGTGACAAGCATTAAGCATAGCAAAGTCATAGCAACATCAATCTCAGAACAAACATCAATCTCAGAACATAGAGGATACTAGGGATCAAACCCTAACAAAACTAACTTGATTACATAGTAAATCTCATCCAACCCATCACCGTCCAGCAAGCCTACGATGGAATTACTCACGCACGGCGGTGAGCATCATGAAATTGGTGATGGAGGATGGTTGATGATGACGACGGCGACGAATCCCCCTCTCCGAAGCCCCGAATGGACTCCAGATCAGCTCTCCCGAGAGAGATTAGGGCTTGGCGGCGGCTCCGTATCGTAAAATGCGATGAAACTTTCTCTCTGATTTTTTTCCGCGAAAGTAAATATATGGAGTTGGAGTTGAGGTCGGTGGACGTCCAGGGGGCTCACGAGGCAGGGGGAGCACCCAGGGGGAGGGGGCGCGCCCCCCACCCTCGCGGACAGGGTGTGGGCCCCCTGACGCTATTTCTTTCGCTAGTATTTTTTATTAATTCTGAAAAGTTGCTCCCTAGATTTTTAGGTCATTCCGAGAACTTTTATTTCTGCACAAAAATAACACCATGGCAGTTCTGCTGAAAACAACGTCAGTTCGGGTTAGTTCCATTCAAATCATGCAAGTTAGAGTCCAAAACAAGGGCAAAAGTGTTTGGAAAAGTAGATACGACAGAGATGTATCAACTCCCCCAAGCTTAAACCTTTGCTTGTCCTCAAGCAATTCAGTTGACAAACTGAAAGTGATAAAGAAAAACTTTTACAAACTATGTTTGCTCTTGTTGTTGTAAATATGTAAAGCCAGCATTCAAGCTTTCAGCAAAGATTATGAACTAACAATATTCACAATAACACTTAGGTCTCATGTTTACTCATATCAATGGCATAATCAACTAGCGGGCAATAATAATAAAACTCGGATGACACCACTTTCTCAAAACAATCATAATATGATATAACAAGATGGTATGTCGCTAGCCCTTTCTGAGACCGCAAAACATAAATGAGAGCACCTTTAAAGATCAAGGACTGACTAAACATTGTAATTCATGGTAAAAGAGATCCAGTCAAGTCATACCCAATATAAACTAATAGTAATGCATGCAAATGACATCGGTGCTCTCCAACGGGTGCTTTTTTATAAGAGGGTGATGACTCAACATAGAAGTAAATAGATAGGCCCTTCGCAGAGGGAAGCAGGGATTTGTAGAGTTGCGAGAGCTCGATTTTGAAATAGAGATGAATAACATTTTGAGCGGTATACTTTCACTGTCAACATAACAACTATGAGATCTCGATATCTTCCATGCTACACACCTTATAAGCGGTTCCCAAACAAAATGGTAAAGTTTATACTCTCCGACCACCAACAAACATCAATCCACGGCTTCCCCGAAACAACGGGTGCCTCCAACTAGCAACAATCCTGGGGGAGTTTTGTCTAATTATTTTGATTTGATTTGAGCATGGGACTGGGCATCCCGATTACCAGCCATTTTTCTCGTGAGTGAGGAGCGGAGTCCACTCCTCTTGAGAATAACCCGCCTAACATGGAAGATACAGACACCCCTAGTTGATACATCAGCTGCTCGAGCATACAAAACAGAATTTCATTTGAAGGTTTGGAGTTTGGCACATACAAATTTACTTGGAACGATAGGTAAATACCGCATATAGGAAGGTATGGTGGACTCATATGGAATAACTTTGGGGTTTATGGAGTTTGGATGCACAAGCAGTATTCCCGCTTAGTACATGTGAACGCTAGAAAGAGACTGGGAAGCGACCAACTGAGAGAGCGACACAATCATGAACATGCATTAAAATTAATCAACACCGAGTGCAAGCATGAGTAGGATATAATCCACCATGAACATAAATATCGTGAAGGCTATGTTGATTTTGTTTCAACTACATGCGTGAACATGTGCCAGGTTAAGTCACTCGAATCATTCAAAGAAGGATACCACCCTATCATACCACATCACAACCATTTTAATAACATGTTGGCACACAAGGTAAACCATTATAAGCTCCTAGCTAATTAAGCATGGCATAAGCAACTATAATCTCTAATTGTCACTGCAAACATGTTTATTCATAATAGGCTGAATCGGGAATGATGAACTAATCATATTTACAAAAACAAGAGAGGTCGAGTTCATACCAGCTTCTCTCATCTCAATCAGTCCATCATATATCGTCATTATTGCCTTTCACTTGCACGACCGAACGGTGTGTATAATAATAATAGTGCACGTGCATTGGACTAAGCTGGAATCTGCAAGCATTCAATTCAAGGGAGAAGACAAGGTAATATGGGCTCTTGGTTAAATCAACAATCATGCATATGAGAGCCACTAACATTTTCATTATGGTCTCCTCCTCTCGACCCCCAAAGGAAAGAAAAGAAATAAAACTATTTACACGGGAAGGTCCCAACAAGCAAAAGAAGAACGGGAAATATTTTTGGGTTTTCTTTTAATTATTACTACAAGCATGGAATTTAAACTAACTATTTTTTTGGTTTTTCTTAAGGTTTATCAAACACACAAGAAGAAAGCTAGAAAAATAAATTAAACTAGCATGGATAGTGCAATGAAAAAGTATGAGCACCGACAACTAGAATGAGTGTGTGAACATGAATGTAATGTCGGTGAGAAATACGTACTCCCCCAAGCTTAGGCTTTTGGCCTAAGTTGGTCTATGGCCACGGATCGCGACTACTCTCCCTGGTGTACTGAGGAGTGTCATCGTACTGCCACTGGCTAGCGATCTCCTCCGGATCCCACTGATAAGATGATGGACAATAAGGATCAAGTGGTGGTTCCGGCTCGGGCTCTGGGGCCGATGTCTGGCCCCAGTACGCGTAAACTGCTGACGACAAGACGAGGTAATGGCATGCAGTTAAATCAAACAAAGAGGGCGCATGCAAGATAATAGTCTCATTGTGTTTCTTATTAAATCTCAAATTATACAAGATCATATGATCGTCATTTTTAACAATAAACTCGTGTGCTACCATGCTCTTATAATCTAGAAAGATAGGGGGCAGCAATTTTTCTTCTTTCTCATAATGCCTAATAGGTATCTTGAAATGTTTAGCAAGGCGTGCAGCATAAATATCTCCAAAGATGGGGCCCTTAGTATGGTTTAGGCTTAAACGTTTAGCGGTAGTAGCACCCATACTAACAGAGTTATCACAAAATAAAACATGGAATAAAATAATAATATCAGGAACACTAAGGTTTTCACAGTTTCTGTGACCAATTAAGCATCGACTAGCAAATATTGCAAAGTAGCGTAAGACAGGAAAATGTATGCTAGCAATTCTTGCATCGGAAACCTTCCTCGTTTCCCCTATAGTAGTAGTTTCAATAAATACATCCACATCTTTACGATGTGGTTCTTCTAAGCTGCCCCCGAAAGGTATCTTGCAAACTGTGCAAAATTCATATAGTGACATCTCCCTAGCCACATCATATAAATGAAACGCTACTGAAGGAGGTGACTTCTTAGGATAAAAGTAGAAGTTTTGCACGAAAGTATTGGTGAGTAAGAGATACTGTTCAGCCTAGTCGTGGAGGAAGTTGGTGAGGCCCGCATTATCAGCCAAAGAATAAAAGTCATCATAAATCCCGGCTGCTCTTAAGAAATCATCACAAGGCCATTCACACGGTTGTATTTCCGCCACACGGGGGAGATTATACTTAGCCTTTTCATTCTCCTTAGCTTGCTTATCCTTAGAGTCTTGGCTAGAAGAGCCCCTCAAAAATCTCTTAATCATTTCCTGAAAATTTCTAAAAATTTTAGTAACTTAAAATAGAAGTGAACCAAACTCAATAAGATTGATAGCAACTACTCCCACAAGTGCCTAGAGCCTATATCATGCATTAGAATTACTTGGGACCATATAATTTTGACATGCAAGCTCAAGAACAGGGTCATCTAGGCAGCAAAAATTTGCAATGAATAAAGCACTAGAACAAAAACTAATTGGACCATTGGAGGAGTCACATACCAAAGAACAATCCCCCAAAGAAGTTTTGTGAATGGAGCTTTGAGCAAGAAGATCGAAAATCGCAGCAAAATGAGCTAGAACTCGTGCTTGAGCTGGATGGTGATTTTTTGGGGAGGAAGATGAAGTGTGTGGGTGCAGGAACAAGTGGAGGGGGGTCACCATGGGCCTGCGAGGCAAGGGGGGGCGCCCTGGACCCTCGTGGCCAGGTGCCAACACCCCTTGCTGTGTTCTCAGTGCCAAATATTCTCAAATATTCCAAAAAAATCATACTAAATTGGCAGGGCATTTGGAGAACTTTTATTTTCGGGGTATTTTTTATTGCATAGATAATTCAGAAAACAAACAGAAAATACTATTTTTATTTTATTTAATCTAAATAATAGAAAGTAAAAGAAGGGTATAGAAGGTTGTGCCTTCTAATTTCATCCATCTCATGCTCATCAAAAGGAATCCACTAACAAGGTTGATCAAGTCTTGTTAACAAACTCATTCCGAATAACATGGAACCGGAGAAATTTCGAATAACACTAGGTTACCTCAACGGGGATATGAACATCCCTAATAATAAAAATATCATATTTCTTCTTAACAGTAGGAAGAGGAAATTCAAAACCTCCAATAATGATCGATAGAATTTTTCCAATAGAACTGATGCTATGAACTTGAGGTTGTTTCCTTGGAAAGTGTGTTGTATGCTCATTACCATTAATATGAAAGGTGACATTGCCTTTGTTGCAATCAATAACAGCCCCTGCAGTATTCAAAAGGGTCTACCAAGGATAATCGACGTACTATCGTCCTCGGGAATATCAAGAATAACAAAGTCCATTAAAATAGTAACGTTGCAACCACAACAGGCACATCCTCACAAATACCGACAGGTATATCAGTTGATTTATCAACCATTTGCAAAGATATTTCAGTAGGTGTCAACTTATTCAATTCAAGTCTACGATAAAAAAAGAGAGGCATAACACTAACACCGGCTCCAAGATCACATAAAGAAGTTTTAACATAGTTTCTTTTAGTCGAGCATGGTATAGTTGGTACTCCTGTGGTATAGTTGGTACTCCTGGATCCCCCAGTTTCTTAGGCATTCCACCCTTAAAAGTATAATTAGCAAGCATGGTGGAAATTTCAGCTTCCGGTATCTTTCTTTTTATTTGCAATAATATCCTTCATGTATTTATCATAAGGATTCACTTTAAGCATATCAGTTAAGCGCATACGTAAGAAGATAGGTCTAATCATTTTAGCAAAGCGCTCAAAATCCTCATCATCCTTTTTCTTGGATGGCTTAGGAGGAAAATGCATGGGTTTCTGAACCCATGGTTCTCTTTCTTTTCCGTGCTTTCTAGCAACAAAGTCTCTCTTATCATAACATTGATTCTTTGATTGTGGGTTATCAAGATCAATAGCAGGTTCAATCTCTACATCATTGTTATTGCTAGGTTGAGCATGAACATGAACATTATCATTAACATTATCACTAGGTTCATGTTCATCACCAGATTGTGTTTCAGCATCAGAAATAGAAATATCATTGGGATTCTCATACGTGTCTACAACAAGTTCACTAGAAGCATGCAAAGTCCTATCATTTTTCTTTTTCTTCCTTCTAGAAGGACTTGGTGCATCTAAATTATTTCTCTGAGAATCTTGCTCAATTCTCTTAGGGTGACCTTCAGGATACAAAGGTTCCTGAGTCATTTTACCAGTTCTAGTAGCCACTCTAACAGCAAAATCGTTTTTATTATTTAATTCATCGAGCAAATCACTTTGAGCTTTAAGTACTTGTTCTGCTTGAGTGGTAACCATAGAAGCATATTTACTAATGGGTTTAAGTTCACCTTTAACTCTATCCATATAATCACTCAAGTGTCCAATCATGTAAGCATTACTTTTTAATTCTCTACCAACATAAGCATTGAAAGTTTCTTGTCTAGCCATAAAGTCATCAAATTCATCTAAACATTCGCTAGGAAACTTAGTAGACATGATTTCCACTTTATGATATCTATAGAGAGAATTTACCTTTACTACCTGTGTCGGGTTATCAAGACCATGTGTTTCTTCAATAGGTGGTATATTAAGGCCATGTATTTCTTCAACAGGAGGTAAATTATTAACATCTTCAGCTTTAATACCTTTTCTTTCATAGATTTCTTTGCCTCTTGCATATCTTCAGGATTGAGAAATAGAACACCCCTCTTCTTCGAAGTTGGTTTAGGAGTTGGTTCAGGAATTGGCTCAGGAAGAGTCCAATTATTTTCATTAGTCAACTTATTATTCAATAACAATTCAGCTTGGTCGACTGTTCTTTCCCTGAAAACACAACCAACACAACTATCCATGGTCCTTGGAAGCATCAGTTAGTCCATTATAAAAGATATCAAGTATTTTGTTTTTCTTAAGAGGATGATCAGGCAAACTATTAAGTAACAAGAGAAGCCTCCCCCAAGCTTGTGGGAGACTCTCTTCTTTGATTTGCACAAATTATATATTTCCCTCAAGGCAGCTTGTTTCTTATGAGCAGTGAAATATTTAGCAGAGAAGTAATAAATCATATCATGGGGACTACGCACACAACCAGGATCAAGAGAATTAAACCAAGTTTTAGCATCACCCTTTAATGAGCATGGAAATATCTTAAGGATATAATAGTAGCGGGATTTCTCATCATTAGTGAACAAGGTGGCTATATCATTTAGCTTAGTAAGATGTGCCACAACAGTTTCAGATTCATAGTCATAAAAAGGATCGGATTCAACCAAAGTAATTATCTCAGGATCGACAGAGAATTCATAATCCTTATCAGTAACAAAGATAGGTGAAGTAGCAAAAGCAGGGTCATATTTCATTCTAGCATTTAGAGATTTCTGTTTAAGTTTAGCTAATAACTTCTTAAGATCAAATCTATCATTGCAAGCAAGAATATCTCTAGTAGTTTCTTCATCCATAACATAACCCTCTAGAACAACAAGCAATTCATACTTAGGGGGAGAACCTTCATCATCACTATCTTCAATAATTTCATTTTCAATAATTTCATTCTCTCTAACCCTAGCAAGTTGTTCATCAAGAAATTCACCTAATGGCACAGTAGTTTCAAGCACAGAAGTAGTTTCATCATAAGTATCATGCATAGGAGAAGTGGCATCATCAATAACATGCGACATATCAAAATTAATAGCAGAAGCAGGTTTAGGTGTCGCAAGCTTACTCATAAGAGAAGGAGAATCTAGTGCAGAGCTAGATGGCAGTTCCTTACATCCCCTCGTAGTTGAGGGGCAAATCTTAGTTGTTTCGTCTTTCAAGTTCCTCATAGTGACCAGTAGATATAAATCCCAAGTGAGTCAAAGAATAGAGCTATGCTCCCCCGCAACGACGCCATAAAATAGTCTTGATAACCCACAAGTATAGGGGATCGCAACAGTTTTCGAGGGTAGAGTATCCAACCCAAATTTATTGATTCGACACAAGGGGAGCCAAAGAATATTCTCAAGTATTAGCAGTTGAGTTGTCAATTCAACTACACCTGGATAACTTAGTATCTGCAGCAAAGTATTTAGTAGCAAAGTAGTATGGAAGTAACGATAACAGTGGCAGAAGTAACAATAGTAGTTTTGTAGTAATTGTAACAGTAGCAACGATAAAGTAACTAAGCAAAGCACAATATGTGAAAAGCTCGTAGGCATTGGATCAGTGATGGATAATTATGTCGGATGCGATTCCTCATGTAATAGTTATAACATAGGGTGACACAGAACTAGCTCCAGTTCATCAATGTAATGTAGGCATGTATTTCGAATATAGTAATACGTGCTTTGTCACATCCCTAGTTCTGGCCTGACCTATGCTAGCTTCCATGTGTGCATCATGTTTAAATTCAAACGAAATTTGAATTGAGGAATTTTCAAAAGCCTCAGAAAACCTCTAAAAGTAACCAACATTTAAATCTCATCAAATGAGTCCAAGAAAATGTTCCTGTTATTCCGTAAAAATATTGGCATGAGGTAAAGTGCAAACCAATATCTTTGGAGTGACTGAAACATTTATTTTGGGCCTTTGAGTTAATTCAATAACTATTTGCATTGGATATATATATTATATATAATTACTATATGTCCAATAATTCTGGAACATTTTATGTGGTTTGGTATATTTTATTTCTAGCCACATAATTATTTTCAGGATTTTATAAAATGGTTTAGTATTTTTACTAAACCAAAACAAAACAGAACAAAATAGAAAACAATAAATAAAAGCAGAGAGAGAGAACTTACCTCAGCTTACCTAGCAGCCCACCCGCAGCCCAACACTGTGCAGCCCAGCAGCGGCCCAGCCCACCACCGCCTCCTCCCTGTCGTCTTCCTCCCTCGCTAGAAGGACGGAGGCGCGTGGCCGCCCCGCGCCGGCCACCTCCTCCCTCCCTGCCTGCCTGGCTCTTCCCCGGCCCCTCCTAGCGACGCCATGACGATGCCCCGTGTCCCCTCGCTCCTCTCCCTCACTCGCTGCACCCTCTCCCCTCCTCTGCTCTCTCTCCCTCTCACCACCGAGCGCCACCGCCGCCGCCGTTCACCATAGCCGTAGCCGCAGCAATCCCCGAGCCTCTCCGACACACCCACGAGCTCCGCCTCGTCCCTCTCTTCCTCCTCACCGAGCCGCCCGACGCCGGAAGCCCCTGGACACCGCAAGCACTACCGTTCCCCTCGTCAGCCACCGGAGATCGTCGCCGTCGATTCGCTGCACTCCGACCGCCCTCGAGCCCACTGACCCTCCAAACGGACTCACGGTGAGCCCCCGAGTTGTCTTCCCCTTCTCCCCTGGTCTCTTTCGACCTCTAGGCCATAGCCCCGTCTTGGCCGAGAACTCCACGCCGCCGGCGATGTCGCCGCCATCACTGCAGCCAGTAAGGCTCGAAACCGAGCATGGCACCGTGCTCCTAGCATCTTCAGGAGCTCGGTGAGCCCCTTAGCCATCCCTCCCGTCCTCTGTGGCCTCGCCCCGCTCGAACCCGTAGCTCCGGCCGCCGCACTTGCCATCGCCGCCGTCGCTGTAGTGCACCTCAGCTGCTGCCTCTGGCCGCAATGGATGCGCGCGAGCCTGGGCATCTCGTAGAGCCTCTCCGCCGTCGTTTTGGTGGCCGGAGGAGCTAACCCGAGCCCTCCGCCGCGCCTGCTGTAGCCGGCGACGAGCCGCCGGCGTATTAGCCTCGGCTGACCAGGGGTTTGACCTCCCCTGGGTCGCCGACAAGTGGGCCCTGGCCCAGCTAATCCTAGATTAGTCTTTTTAATTAAGTCTAATTAACTCAACTGACATTTTAGTTAGTAGTAATTTAACATTAGTTAATTAGGTTAGTTAGTTAGTCACTGACGTGTGGACCCCACACGTCAGGTTTGACCCGAGCCAGCCCAGTTGACCCAGCTGACGTCACCGTGACGTGATGCTGATGCCATAAATCATTTCTGGATTTAATAATATTCAGGAAATTCCAGAAAATTGTAAAAACTTCTAAAAATTCATAGAAATTCAACCGTAGCTCCAAATTAAATAAATTATATATGAAAAATTATCAGAAAAATTCAAGGAATCCATCTGTACCATTTTCATGCATGTTTGAACAATGTTTGTCCTCTGTTTTGGACAAATCATATAAAGGGCATTTAAATAATCACATATGGAGTTTGAATTTGAATCTTGTATTCAAACCAACTTCATTTAATCTGTTGCTAGTTGCATTAGCTCAAAACACATTCATTTTGCCATGTCATGATCATGCATCATATTGTGCATTGCATTGATTGTGTTCCCTTCTGTGTTGTATTTGTCCCCTCTCGATAGACGTGATACCGATGATGTGATCGTTGACACTGATGAAGACTCAATGTTATCTTCAGAAGTGCCAGGCAAGCAAAACCCCCTTGTTCATTCCGATAAAATCCCACTCTCTCGCTCCTGCTCTCTTTTACTGCATTAGGACAACAACGACATATTTGTTACTTGCTGCGGTAGCTGAACCCCTTATCCTTTGCATGACCTGTCATTGCCACAGTAAATAGATGAAACCCACTAGCATGAGTAGGAGTTGTTTGAGCCCTGTTGTGCCTACTCATTCATCTTTGTTTGTCATGCCTGCTATTGCTTAGAGTTGAGTCAGGTCTGATTCATCGGGGATGAATCAGAGGCGTGTAAACATGTCCTACTGTGTGTGAGCTAAGTGTGTGAACACGATTTGGTAAAGGTAGCGGTGAGAGGCCATGTAGGAGTACATGGTGGGTTGTCTCATTGCAGCCGACCTCAGGAACTGAGTTCTGTGTTTGTGATCCATGACCAGTTACTACCACACATTGGGTTCCGGTAACCCGACCCCTCTCGACTTATTAATCAACATGATCTCTGTCCAGGAGTTGCAACTAGTTTCTGGTGTTTGTAGGTAGTGTTAGTAGTCTACCAAGTGGCACCCGGTACAGGTGGGCTTGGGACAGACTAGGCACAGTGGCCCGGTGTACCAAGTGGCACCCGGATGGTGGGCTTGGGAACCCTGCTCACATCGTTTGGGGCCGTAAGCGACACCCCGGCCGGATCTCCTTGCGGATGGAACCCGAATAGGCGATAAACCTAGACTAGAGACTTGTTCGGTTAGTCAGGTCGTGGCCGACTCCCTCGCCCGACTTCCGCTTGAAGGTTGCCGAGGTACATGACGTGTACAGGGCGGTAAGTGGCGAGAGCGTGTGTGAAGAAGTACGCCCCTGCAGGGTTAACATCATCTATTCGAATAGCCGGATTCCTCGGATATGGAAACTTGGACCCCTTGCATAGTTCATAGACAAGTGAAAGTGGATACTCTAAAATACGCAAGATAAGCGTGAGTGCTATGGATGGCGTTCTCGTAGGGAGACGGGAGCGGATCTATAGTGGTGTATTGATATGGTGAATATGTGGACTCGTGTGCGCCACGTCAAAAGAGTTACTTGGAGTCGTAGTTCAGGATAGCCACCGAGTCAAAGCTGGCTTGCTGCAGTCAAACTCCACCATCCCCTTGTCGATAATGATGCATATGTAGTTAGATCTGATGTAAGTCTTGCTGGGTACATTTGTACTCACGTTGCTTAATTTATGTTTTTGCAGAGAGACTTCAGTCTCACTAGTAGTTCCACGTGGACTTCGACGTTTAGCTTGTTACCTCAGCTACGATCTTGTGCCCTCGGCAGGATCTGGTAGATAGTCAGGCTTCCCAGCCTTTTTCATTTATAGATGTCTGTACTCAGACATGATAGCTTCCGCTTGTGTTTTGACTTGTATGCTCTGATTGTTGGGTCATGAGACCCATGTTTGTAATATCTCGCTCCTCGGAGCCTGTTGAATAAATACTTGAGTCGTAGAGTCATGTTGTGATGCCATGTTGTATTTGCACATATCGAGCATATTGTGTGTATGTTATTGAAATGCTTGGTATGTGTGGGATCTGACTATCTAGTTGTTTATCCTTAGTAGCCTCTCTTACCGGGAAATGTCTCCTGGTGTTTCCACTGAGCCATGGTAGCTTGCTACTGCTCCGGAACACTTAGGCTGGCCGGCATGTGTCCTTCTTCGTTCCTGTGTCTGTCCCTTCGGGGAAATGTCACGCGATGAATACCGGAGTCCTGTTAGCCCGCTACAGCCCGGTTCACCGGAGTCCTGCTAGCCCAGTGCTACAGCCTGGATTCACCCGCTGATGACCGACACGTTCTATGCTGGGTCATGTATGCCTGTCCCTGTAAGTTTGTGCCACTTTGGGTTTACGACTAGTCATGTCAGCCCGGGCTCCTTATCATATGGATGCTAGCAACATTATCATATACGTGTGCCAAAAGACGCAAACGGTCCCGGGCAAAGGTAAGGCAACACCCATGGGAATACCGTGCGTGAGGCCGCAAAGTGATATGAGGTGTTACATGCTAGATCGATGTGGCATTGAGTCGGGGTCCTGACATGCTTATAGAAAAGAACTTGCATGACATCTTTTGTCCTACCCTCCCGTGGCAGCGGGGTCCTAGTGGAAACTAAGGGATATTAAGGCCTCCTTTTAATAGAGTACCGGACCAAAGCATTAACACATAGTGAATACATGAACTCCTCAAACTACGTTCATCACCGAGAAGTATCCCGATTATTGTCACTTCGGGGTTGTCGGATCATAACACATAATAGGTTACTATAGACTTGCAAGATAGGATCAAGAACTCACATATATTCATGAAAACATAATAGGTTCAGATCTGAAATCATGGCACTCGGGCCCTAGTGACAAGCATTAAGCATAGCAAAGTCATAGCAACATCAATCTCAGAACATAGTGGATACTAGGGATTAAACCCTAACAAAACTAACTTGATTACATGGTAAATCTCATCCAACCCATCACCGTACAGAAAGCCTATGATGGAATTACTCACGCACGGCAGTGAGCATCATGAAATTGGTGATGGAGGATGGTTGATGATGACGACAGCGACGGATCCCCCTTTCCGGAGCCCCGAACGGACTCTAGATCAGCCCTCCCGAGAGAGATTAGGGCTTGGTGGCGGCTCCGTATCGTAAAATGCGATGAAACTTTCTCTCTGATTTTTTCTCGGCAAAAGCAAATATATGGAGTTGGAGTTGAGGTCGGTGGACGTCCAGGGGGCCCACGAGGCAGGGGGCGCACCCAGGGGGAGGGGGCCCGCTCCCCACCCTCGTGGACAGGGTGTGGGACCCCTAACGCTATTTCTTTCGCCAGTATTTTTATTAATTATGAAAAGTTGCTCCGTGGATTTTTAGGTCATTCCGAGAACTTTTATTTCTGCACAAAAATAACACCATGGTAGTTCTGCTGAAAATAGCGTCAGTCTGGGTTAGTTCCATTCAAATCATGCAAGTTAGAGTCCAAAACAAGGGCAAAAGTGTTTGGAAAAGTAGATACGATGAGGACGTATCATGGCCTACCGAAGCAATCCCCAGCAGCTACTTCGGGCTCGTGAAGCGGCTCGTTAATGCCTGCCCTCGGCCGGATGCCATCAAGTGGTCGGTCTGCATCGAAGGCGCACAAATGGCCTTCGCCCGAGGCAAGATGCATTGGGCGAAGATGGACGCCGCAAAGCTTATGACCGAGGGACCGCCCGCGGGCAAGGAGCACCGCACCCCTGAGCTATATTTTGACAATGTCATGGAGGGGTTCCGCATTGTGGCAGAGCAATGTGCAAAGGATGTTTTGTTTCCCTCAATACATTCATGTAATCCTGTCCTGTATTATGAAACAAGATCGTTATGTAATATAATGCTTGTTATTTAAAATTTACCTCCTGTGTGGCCATAGTGTTAAATCTGAGAGTTGGCCAGTCGTCGGGTTCCGCCCCCATGTAGATAGTATGGGGGTGTTCGGGGTAAATCTAAACACTCTTTACTCCAAAGTCTGGTTCTTAAAGGAGGTGTTTAGCGCAACGAACAAGGCAATCAGACTATGTGGCTTTATCACCCTCACTTAGCCATAGGAGTTCGACAATAAAATTTAGGCGCAGCCCCTAGTGTTCGTAAATCCGAACTTGGGATGATGTAAACACCTGATTGGATAAAAACCAATTCATCGCACAATTTGGAAAAAAATGCTAAAGATTTGTAACCTCTCGAACAGCTAACCGGCTCTGGCCGCATCATGACAGTTAGTTTTCAGCTTTCTCTACCGAGGTGCTCATCCAGAAGAACCGGGACACAACCGCAGTAGTTCTCCCTTTACTACCCTAGCCGATAGTGGAACATAAGGTAGTAAGCACAGGAGCCGGGCAACCCAACTATTGACCAAAGACATGATTCGCAGCCGATGCATATAATGCTATAAGTTCGGGGTGCCGAACTATACTGCAAAAGTGTTTGGACTTTGTTGCCGTATTAGGGGGTGTGATGAAGCCCCTGGCGAATTAAGGCGTACCAGAGTGTATGGGTGCAATTGATAAGAATATCAAGAAAAGGAAAAATCAAGTAATAAGTTGATGCCGCAAAAATTGAGCCGCAAACTATTTTCCATTGTAATTTGATTAATACGTCAAAGCGTATTTGTACAAGTAGTGCGATAAGCAGTAGGTCTATTTAACATGCCACAACTAAGGGAGAGCTGCGTGCGGGTTCTTAAAACAGGTATAATGATCGTTAGCAGAGACCACCTAGAAGTTCCCTTGTATGTCAAAGCTTCTTGCCTCTTGGTGTATCCGTCCCTTGATAGGTCCGTCGATCAGGTCACCAAGAAGGACCCGGGAAAAGAAAAGAGACCTGAAAAGAAAAAGAAAAAGAAAAAGTATGTAGGTCCAGGAGCGGTTGAGCCGTACTATGGACCATGATCTAGCTGTGCCTCCATCAATGCCCACGGTATTTTGAGTGCTTAGTTATGTACGCGCAGTACGAATGTCGCCGCTTGGTCAGGACTGGGACGGAGGCTGAATTGCTAGTCAAGCTCTTGACGAGCTGGATTGTCCTGCTGCAGGGTAGTTCGGACTCGTTTGACAGTGTCTGGGAGCTTGGCCGCCAAATTAAGGTTCTGCCTAAAAAGGCCGCTCTGTACTTCTGCTGTGAGGGCAGCGGTGTGCTCCTCGGTATAGAGGGAGCGTTCCGTGTTTCCATTGACTATTATGACGCTGCGTGGTCTGGGCATCTTGAGCTTGAGATAAGCTAGTGTGGCACCGCATTGAATCGAGCGAATGCGGTTTGCCCGAGCAGTGCGTGATAGCTGCTGCGGAAGGGGACGATATCAAAGATCAACTCTTCGCTTCGGAAATTGTCCGGGGATCCGAAGACCACTTCTAGTGTGATTGAGCCCGTGCAGCGGGCCTCTATACCTGGTATGGCGCCTTTAAAGGTGGTTTTTGTGGGCTTGATCCTTGAGGGATCAATACCCATTTTGCGCACTGTATCCTGATAAAGCAGGTTCAGGCTGCTGCCACCGTCACAGAGGACTCGTGTTAGATGGAACCCATCAATGATTGGGTCGAGGACCAGTGCGGCCAAACCTCCATGACGGATACTGGTCGGATGATCCCTGCGATGAAAGGTCATCGGGCAGGATGACCATGGGTTGAACTTTGGGTGACGGGCTCTATGGCGTAAATGTCCCTGAGCGCGTGCTTGCGCTCCCTCTTGGGGATGTGGGTAGCATATATCATGTTCACTGTTTTGACTCGGGGGGGGGGGACTTCTTTTGTCCCCCTGTGTCCGGTGGCCGGGGCTCCTCATCCTCGTCCTCGCTTTGGGACCCCTTCTCCTTGTGCTCGGCATTTTGTTTGTCGACCTGTTTAAAAACCCAACACTCTTTGTTGGTATGATTGGCTGGTTTATCAGGGGTGCCATGGATTCGACATGGACGGTCGAGTATGCGGTCCACACTAGATGAGCCCGGATTGTTTCTTTTGTATGGCTTCTTCCGCTGACCAGACTTAGAGCCACTAAATTCGGCGTTGACCGCCGTGTCTTCGGTGTTGTCACCATTGCTTCGACGCTTGTGTCTGTTGCGTCGTGGCTTGCCGTTGCTATTGCTGGCCTCAGAAGTGCCAGGTTCGCTTGCATGATTATTGCTACGGGCTAGCCAGCTATCCTCGCCCGCACAAAAACGGGTCATAAGTGTCGTGAGGGCTGCCATGGACTTCGACTTTTCTTGACCGAGGTGTTGGGCGAGCCATTCATCATGGATGCTATGCTTAAAGGCCGCTGGGGCTTCAACATCCGGATAGTCGACGATCTGGTTCTTTTTAGTTAAGAACCTAGTCCAGAATTTCCTGGCTGACTCTCCGGGCTGTTGAACTATATGACTTAAGTCGTCGGCATCCGGAGGTCGGATGTATGTGCCTTGAAAGTTGTCAAGAAAGGCATCTTCCCAGTCCTCCCAGCTGCCAATGGAGTTTTCGGGCAGACTGTTCAACCAGTGTCGAGCTGGTCCCTTGAATTTTAGCGGGAGAATTTGATGGCGTGAAGATCATCACCGCGGGCCATATGGATATGGAGAAGAAAATCCTCAATCCATACCATGGGGTCTGTTGTCCCATCATATGATTCAATGTTCACGGGTTTAAACCCTTCCGGGAATTCATGTTCCATTACTTCATCAGTAAAGCAAAGGGGGTGTGCGGCGCCTCTATATCGAGCCAAGTCGTGACGTAGCTCGGAGGGAGTTCATCTGAGGTTTTTGTCCCACACGTGGTTATATTTGTCCCATCCGGTTGCTTGGCCATCATCGCGCATTGGGGCACGCCCCCGCAATCCATAGATCAATCTGGTCTGACCTGCTCTGTTTTCCAGGTCATGCCGCATGTCATATGTGTATCCCCGAGCTATTGTGTTTCTGTTTTGGTGGTGAGGTAGTGCAGGCTGGTGTTCGGCTCGAGTTGCCGCTTTGTCCCGGCCACGTGGTGGTCGGTCAGCCGCATTATGCGCTGGTAGGACGGGCTCCAGCGCCTCGTCATCGAACTGGGGTAACAATTTGCACTTCGGGTAACTCCTGGTTGGGTGCTCGAGGCCGTATTCTTCGGCTGCTAGGACATTAGTCCATCTATCATTGAGCAGATCTTGATCAGCTTGAAGCTGCTGCAGCTTATTTTTCAGGCTTCTTTCAGTGGCTATTAGCCGGCGCTTAAAGCGCTCCTGTTCGACGGGCTCCTCAGGCACGATAAAGTCTTCGTCACTGAGGCTCACCTCGTCCTCAGAGAGCGGATGGTAGTTACTGTCCTCCGAGTCTTCATTCATGGCCTGTTCATTGGGGCTGACTCGCCCATCATCCCGTTCCTCCTGTTCGGAAGTTGGCTCAACGGGGTCTTCATTGTCTTTGGCGTCGTCCGGAGTGTTGTTTTCTCCTATGATGGTATTGCTGTTTTTACCACGGCGTGGCTTAGAGCGGCCCCGCTGACGCCGATGCTTTGGCTGTATCTCAGGAGTCTTATCTTCGATTGGATTTTCATTATCGCCGTTGTTCTCTTTGGGTCTATCCACCATGTATATGTCATAGGAGGAGGTGGTTGTTCAACGCCCTATAGGCGGTGGTTCCTGCTCCTCTCCAGCATCATCGTCCATACTGTCGATGTCTTCGAAGTCGTAATCAAGCATGTGGGTTAAGTCGTCGACAGTGGCTATAAAGTGGGTGGTGGGTGGGAAGCGATGTTTTTCGTCATCCGCTTCTAATTCAAGCCGGACATAGTTCGGCTGAGAGTCCCCTGACAAGGAAAGGGATTTTAATTAGTTTAACACATCGCCTAGAGGTGAGTGTTGGAACATGTCCACGGAGCTGAACTCCAAGATCGGCGCCCAATCAGGTTCGATGGACACAGATGCACGCGGTTTGGAACCTATAGCCGGAGATGAATTCGAGGTTCTGGTGGCACATGCCCCGCTCGAGGTTGGGTCTGTGTGCGGATCCAACGCCACTGAGTCTGTGTTCGGCTCCAACGCCGCTAAATCTACGGCTTCCGCGACGGGGTTGAGCTTCCTGTCCTCGGGCGGCGCAATCTGCTCTGGATCTAGGGCCAGAGCAGTTACATGCGCTATCTCCTGGGCACGGTCCGATGATAGATTTAGGTCATGTTCATCGTGGTGACGACGTAGCGGCCGTCATGGGCTCGAATCCAGCGAAGATCAAGTCCCCGCGGATATCGGCAACATAATTCAAGCTTCCAAACCTGACCTGATGGCCAGGGGCGTAGCTGTCGATCTGCTCTAGATGGCCAAGCGAATTGGACCGCAGTGCGAAGCCGCCTAATACGAAGATCTGTCCGGGGAGGAAAACCTGCCCCTGGACTGCATTATTTTAGATGATTGAGGGAGCCATCAAACGTTGTGCTGACGACACATCGGAACTCTCAATGAAAGCACCAATGTCGGTGTCAAAACCAGCGGATCTCGGGTAGGGGGTCCCAAACTGTGCGTCTAAGGTCGATGGTAATAGGAGACGGGGGACACGATGTTTACCCAGGTTCTAGCCCTCTCTATGGAGGTAATACCCTACTTCCTGCTTGATTGATCTTGATGAATATGAGCATTACAATAGTTGATCTACCACGAGATCGTAGTGGCTAAAACCCTAGAAGTCTAGCCTATATGATTATGATTGCGCCCTATGGACTAAACCCTCCGGTTTATATAGACACCGGAGGGGACTAGGGTTATACAAAGTCGGTTACAGAGAAAGGAATCTACATATCCGAATCACCAAGCTTGCCATCCACGCAAAGGAGAGTCCCTTCCGGACACGGGAAGAAGTCTTCTGTCTTGTATCTTCATAGCCCAACAATCCGGCCCATGTTAATAGTCCGGCCGTCTGAGGACCCCTTAATCCAGGACTCCCTCAGGAATGATCAAGGACTAGCTACAGATTGAGAGTATTGATACTCCAACTTGGCAACTGTTGTGTTCCACCAAAGATTGGTGGGTTGGTCTCTTCGAAGCTAGCATCCCAGAACACAAGGCCATCGCCTCGCTTGACATGCTCACCTCTTAGGCCATTTGGAAGGAAAGAAATGTATGCGTGTTTCATCATAAGAGCGTCCCACCGAGAATCCTTCTTCGTGAGATTAAGTGGGAGGCGGCCCTATGGGTGCTTGTTGGTGCTAAGAAGCTAGGGCAAATCATGTCGGGAGAGTAGCTATACTAGGGGGTGGTGTAGCGTTTAAAACTCAAGGGATTGTAACACCACTCTATTGTATTCTTCTTAATTAATACATGAGGCATATCTTTTGCCTCCGTTAAAACAGGACAATATAGGCGAAGCTTCTCAGAGAAGAAGATATCAAATGGGCGCTTAGAGCTAAGGTGCCTTGCGTGGTTCAAGGGGATAAGAATACACAAATTTTCCACATGATTGTCAATGGGAAACATAGGGAAAAAGGATCATAGAACTTGAACAGGATGAAGACACAGGTGTTGGTCATGAGAACCTTAACTTGTATATTACGAATTTCTACAAGAAATTGTTTGGGGCCCCCATTGAGAATTATGTCTCACTCAACGAGAGTGTAGTTGAGGACATACCACAACTGGGAGATGATGATAATGAGGGTCTCACAGCCTCGTTTTCTGAGAAGGAAGTGCTTGAGTCCATTTTACAAATGAAGAATAACAAAGCACCTCGTCTAGATGGCTTCCCAGTTGAGTTCTATAAGAGGTGTTGGGATATTATTAAGGGTGACTTGATGCCTATGTTCCATGATCTGTATAATGGTCACTTGCTGAAGGAAATATGCCCTAGAGGGAATAATAAAGTTGTTATTTTATATTTCCTTATATCATGATAAATGTTTATTATTCATGCTAGAATTGTATTAACAAGAAACTTGATACATGTGTGGACAAAACACTGTGTCCCTAGTAAGCCTCTACTAGACTAGCTCGTTAATCAAAGATGGTTAAGTTTCCTAACCATAGACATGTGTTGTCATTTGATGAACGGGATCACATCATTGGGAGAATGATGTGATGGACAAGACCCATCCATTAGCATAGTATATTGATCGTTCAGTTTTATTGTTGTTGCTTTCTTCATGTCAAATACATATTCCTTCGACTATGAGATTATACAACTCCCGGATAACGAAGGAATGCCTTATGTGCTATCAAACGTCATAATGTAACTGGGTGATTATAAAGATGCTCTACAGATATCTCGGAAGGTGTTTGTTCGGCTGGTATGGATCGAGATTAGGATTTGTCACTAAGAGTATCGGATAGGTATCTCTGGGCCCTCTCGGTAATACACATCATAAGTAGCCTTGCAAGCAAAGTGACTAATGAGTTAGTTGCAGGATGATGTATTATGAAACGAGTAAAGAGACTTGTCGGTAACAAGATTGAACTAGGTATGCAGATACCGACGATCGAATCTCGGGCAAGTAACATACCGATGACAAAGGGAATAACGTATGTTGTCATAGCGGTTCGACCGATAAAGATCTTCGTAGAATATGTGGGAGCCAATATGAGCATCCAGGTTCCGCTATTGGTTATTGACCGGAGAGGTGTCTCGGTCATGTCTACATAGTTCTCGAACCCGTACGGTCCGCACACTTAACGTTCGATGACGATATTATATTATATGTGTTATGTGATTTGTTGACCGAATGTTGTTTGGAGTCCCGGATGAGATCATGGACATGATGAGGAGTCTCAAAATGGTCGAGAGGTAAATATTGATATACATGATGATAGTATTCAGACACAGG